>NW_006408998.1:529911-533318 GCF_000296735.1 Chrysochloris asiatica | reverse complement strand
GGTGAGGTTGGCCCAGGATCGAACATTGTTTCGTTCTGCTGTGCATGGAGTCGCTATGAGTCGGTTCCGACTCGATGGCACCTGACAACAACAACAACAAGTTGAAGGATCAGAGAAAAAGAGTAAGACCCCAACGAGATGGACTGGCCAAGTGGAAGCATCAATGGACTCAAGCTTAGCAACAGTAGTGAGGTTGGCCCGGGATTTGTCAGTGTTTCATTCTGCTGTGAATAAGGTCGGTATGAGCCAGTACCAACTCGATGGCACCTAACAAAACAAAAACAATTATTTTGGTATACTGTGTTTTCATTCTCTTTTGTTTCTAGGAATTTTGTAATTTCATGTGTTATTTACTCTACTACACAGTAGCTTTTCAACAGGGTGTTATTCAGTTTTGATGTATTTTATTTTATTCCCTTGGTCTTCCTATGGTTAATTTATAATTTTATAGCATTTCGGTGTGAGAAGATACTAATATTCTGATGTTTGCAAATTTATGGAGGAATCTTTTTTGGCATAATATATGGTCTATTCTGGAGAACATTCTATGTGCCCTGGAAAAGAATATATATTGTGCTCTTGTTGGTTTGAATGCTCTATACACATCTATGGCATCAAGTTGGCTGATTTTGTTGTTCAGTTCTTCTGTGTCTCTGTCAAGTTTGTGGTTGCTCTATTGTTTTTCAAAAGTGATACATTAAAATCTTCTTGTATTATTGTAGATTTGTCTTTTTTTATATATATTTATAAGCATTTTCTGTATATATTTTGGAGCTCTTTCACTGGGAGGATAGATATTTATTATGGATATTTCATCTTGGTCAATTGATCCTTTTATCATGAGATAATATCAATCTTAACCTATTACGCTGGTTTTTGCCTTAAAGTTTATTTTATCAAGATTAGCATGGCCATTCCTGCTCATTTTATTGCAATTAGCATGGTACATTTTTTTCCATACTTTAACTTTAAGTCTGTTTTTTTTCCTTCGTGTGAAATGTGTTTCTCTTGCAGACAGCATGTTGAAGGATGTTGCTTTCTTATCCATTCTGCCACTCTCTGTCTTAGGTGGTGCATTTAATCTATTGAAATTCAGTGTAATTTTTGATAGCTATAAATTAATTTATACTTTCGATTGCTCATGTGCAAATTCAAAATGAAGCTGAAGAAAATGAAAACAAGTCCACGAGAGCCAAAATATGACATTGAATATATCGTATCTGAATTAAGAGTTTGTTTGAAGACCAGATTTGATATGTTAAACACTAAAGACAGAATGAAGACCAGAAGAGCCATGGGATGACATTAAGGACATCATACATGAAGAAAGCAAAGAGGACAAGAAAGAAGGAAAAGGTCAAAATGACTGTCAGAAGAGACACTGAAACTTGCTCTCTAGTGTACATAGGCTAAAGAAAATGGAAGAAATGAGGAGGTACAAGAACTGAACAGAAAATTTCAAAGATCAATTTCAGAAGATAAAGCCAAATATTACAACAAAATGTGCAAAGATCTGTAGTCAGAAAACTAAAAAGGAAGAAAACACTCAGCATTTCTCATGCTGGAGTACTGAAGAAAAATATTAAGGCTTGACTTTTGTTATTGAAAGACTCTCTGTGCAAATTATTGAATAATGCAGAAAGCATCAAGCGAAGATGGAAGGAATATAGAGTCGTTGTACAAAAAGGAAATGGCTGATGTTCAACTGTTTAATGAGGCAGCATATGATCAAGAGCCAATGATACTGAAGGAAGAAATCCAAGGTACATTGAAGGAATTGGCAAAGAACAAGGCACTAGGGATTGATGGAATAAAAATTGAAATCTTTCAAGAAAGTGATATAGCACAGGAGGCACTCACTCATCTATACAAAGAAATTTGGTCAACAACTTTCTGGCTGATTGATTGGAAGAGATCCATATTAGTGCCCATTCCATAGAGAGGTGACCCAATGGAATGCAGAAATCATCTGACAATCTCTTTGATATCCCATGAGAGTAAAGTTTTGCTAAAGGTTATACAGAAATATCTGCAAGAATACATTGACAGAGAGAGGCGGGGCTTGATGGCGGCTAAGGTGGAGGTGTCGTGAAGGTCGCCGTCAGCAATAACTCAGAAATACAGGCAAAAAAGAGGCAGGACAAAGCTCCAAAACTCGGACCCACAAAGATAGGAATAGTTTAAAGGTTTGAAGGCTTATAGCCTGTGGCATTTGGAGCTGAAGTAAAAAATCACATACTTTTGAATCTGCCTGCCTGGCTCAGAGGCCTAAGTCAACATCCTGGGCAAGACCAAGTGGCTGAACGAAATAGGGGCCACAGAGATGCTACGGAAACACGCCGCAGGAACCTTGGAATAAAGATAGGCGCACAATATACTTTGTCAATTTTGCGTGGTTCCAATTTTAGTTTTTTCTTTGCTGTCGGGTAGTTGGTGCATTCACTGTTTGCCCACCTCCATTAAGGTGGGTAGAGGCAGGGGCTTGGCCGAGGGGCCGCAACCCACCCTCACCGCTGGTGGTTTCTTCTGCCGGGAGCCCGCACACTCAGCCCAGGCTGAGGCACGAATGAACTTCATGTTTGGGTCTGCTTTTTTTCATGAGTTTGACAGGAGTCCTGGCGTGGCTCTGTGGGTTGAGGTGCCACACTGCAGAGTCTTTTGAACTGCAAGGTCAGTGGTTCAAGCTCACCAGCCACTCCTCGGGGGACTGCACACTCAGCCCAAGCTGATATGCAGATGTGCGTACTATTTGGGTCTGCCTTTTTTTGCTGGTTTTTCAAGAGTCCCAGCGTGGCTCTGTGGGTTGGGGTGCCACACTACAGAGCCTTTTGAACTGCAAGGTAAGTGGTTCAAGCTCACCAGCTGCTCCTTGGAAATCCGCACACTCAGCCCAAGCTGAGACGAGCATGTGCGTCCTATTTGGGTCTGCTGTTTTTCACTAGTTTGAGAGGAGTCCTGGCGTGGTGCTGTGGGTTGCGGGGCCTCGCTGCAGAGCCTTTTGAGCTGCAGGGTCAGTGGCTTGGGCTCACCAGCTGCTCCTCAGAAACAATATACAGTATCACTAAGGGTTGGAATTGACTTGACAGCGCCTAACAACAAGGAGAGGAGGGTAGAAGTGACTGAAAGAGAGTTAGGACATTAAAGACATACTTATATTAAGCCACAGATTTTTAAATTTTTTAAAATAACTTTTTAATTTAAAACAAAAACTTTTCTTTTCTTTCATTTCTTTTCTTCTTCCTCTTTTCTTCTCTGCCCCACTCTCCCTTTTTTGTGATTAGAGACTGCTGTATTTAGTCTTTTTTTTTGCTGTTGCTGCATTGTTTTCTACTGGTTTTATTTTATATATATATTTTTTTTCTTTCTCTTTTTCTTCTCCCCCCTCCCATTTTTGTGATTAGAGACTG
>NW_006408998.1:471554-529153 GCF_000296735.1 Chrysochloris asiatica | reverse complement strand
CTTAGTGGTTACAAATCGGGCTGCGAACCATAAGGTCAGCAGTTCGAAACTACCAGCCGCTCTGCGGGAGAAAGATGAGGCTTTCTACTCCTGTAAGGATTTACACCCTCGGAAACCCTGTACAGGGTCGCTATGGGTCCGAACCGACTTGAAGGCACTTAACAACAACAACAACTTAAAGGGTAGAGGAGTAGAATAGATGAGATGGAAGGAAGAATCAGTGAGCTGGAAGACAAGTCTCTCAATACCACTAATATAGAAGAACAAACACAAAAAAGGATAAAAAATTCGGAGGAAGGTCTAAGATTCATGTTGGACAACATGAAGAGGAATAACATAAGAATTATTGCCATTTCAGAACAAGAATCATCACACAAGTCCACAGAGAAAATAATTGCAGAACTGCTGAAAGAAAATTTTTCCAACATCCTGAAAAGCAAAAAGATAAACACACAAGAAGCTCAACGAACTCCAAAATGGGAAGACCCCAAAATAAAATCACCATGACATAGCATAGTCAAGCTCTCCAAACTCAAAGACAAGGAGATGCTTCTGAAAGCAGCCAGAGAAAACAGAAGGGTCACATACAAAGGCAAGCAAGTCAGAATAAGCTCATATCTCTCAGCAGAAACAATGCAGGCAAGAAGGCAATGGAGAGACATATAAAAAACCCTAAAAGAAAAAAACTGCCAACCAAGAATCATTTATCCAGCAAAGCTATCAATCAAATATGATGGTGTAAGCAAAACATTCCAGAATAAACCGAAACTATGAGTTGGAACCAACTCCATGGCACCTAACAACAAGTTGATCAAAAACCAATGGTATTGAAGAAAGAAGTCCTATTGCCCTGAAGGCATGAGCAAAAATAAGACTCCAGAAATTAATAGTATACAAATTGAAATATTCTACAAACAGATGCAGCACATGACTAACGAATTGCAATTTATGCATATATGTGCCCATTCCAAAGAAAGGTGACACAATGGAATGTGGGAATCATCAAACAATACCATTCATATCAGACTAAAACAAAGATTTTCTGAAGATAATTAAAAAACAGGGAACTGAAAGAAATTCAAGATAGGTTCTGTATAGCACTTGGAACCAGGGATACCACTGCTGAAAAAAGATAAATTTGGATAAAATCAGAGAATAGAAAAAAGATGTTACTTGTGCATTATTGGCTATACAAAGGCTATATTGTATAGCATTATTGGCTATACAAAGAATGTGCAGATCATAGGAAACTATGGATAACATTGTGAATAATGGGTATTGTAGAATATTTAATTGTGCTTATGAGAAACCTGCACAAAGACCAAGATGCAATTATTTGAGCACAACAAGGGGATACTGACTAGATTTAAATGAGGAAAGTTATGCACCAGGGTTTTATCCTTTCAGCATACTTATTAAATCTGTATGATGAGCAAATAATTTTAGAAAATGGATTATATGAAGAAGAACATAGAATTGATATTAGAGGAAGAATGGTTAACCACTAGCGGTATGCAGATTACAAAACCTTGCTGGAATCAAAGAGGAATTAAAATACACAAGAAGATCAAAGACTAATAATACCTTCAATATGGATTGCCATTTAATGCTAATAAAACAAAAATCCTCACAATTGGAGCAATAAATAACGTATGATAAAAAGAGAAAAGATTGAAGTTGTCAAAGATTTTATTCATTTATTTTTAAACTTTTATTGTGAATTGATAGTTTATGTGGAAGAACATTGGTTTTACATTCATCCTATAGAATTTCTTTCATTGCAATGATTACAGTCCCCTTCATACATCATCATTCACAACAGTATTTACTTCTAATCCCTCTTTATTTCATTTTGTTTTGTTTTTTGATGAGCACAAAAAACATTTGGGAAAATATAAACATTTAAAAAACCAAACGTCATATTCTGCAAGCCTGTTTCCTGGCTGCCAACACACAGCCTTTCTCTTTCCATGAGTATAGAGTCCTCAGCTGCTCTAGCTCTCCATGTTATCATCTCTCCCTCCATCTCTGGTGTCACTGCTTCTCTGGTTAGGGTCCCACATTTTGCTCATGCACTTCTCTCTTGATGGTCCTAGGGTCCTCTGTTCCCAGAACATAAGATTACTCCCCCATTTTTGGTACACAGCTTCTACCTTTACAGATGTGACAATCACAATTAGTCATGATAAAAATTACTCACTATTGAATCATAAGAATCTTATCCCAGACTCCTCTAGAAAAGATGATTCAGTGGGGATTTTACCTTTCCCTGAACATTCTGAAACTAAACTCCCTCTTGAAAACTTGTAAGCTAGTCACATTTTGCCTTTTTATAGCCACTCCATTTAGATAGCCAGTGTCTAAGTTGCCTGTCCCTATCAGCCTTATGTACAGAGGGATATGCTTGATCCTTAATGTGAAGACACCTACACTATCAGTTGTTACTTTGAGTTACTACATCCATAAATATAGGCCAAGATCATCAAATTGTAGCTATTTACACTTGTTTCCTTTATATTTATTTATTTATTTTTAAATCTTCCTCTAGTTGAATTCCTCATCTGTCAGTTTGTCATACTGTTGTGGCTTGTGAGTTACTGTAATTCTGAAAGCTATGCCACCGATATTTTAAATACCAGCAGGGCCACCCATAGAAGACTGGTTTCAGATGAGTTTCCAGACAAAGACAGACTAGGAAAAAGGAGTGATCAACAACTTCCGAATTTTCTTCCAGCGGATCTTCAGCTTTCTCCTCTGTGGATTCATGTGAATCTTTCTGTTATGGAATGCCAATAATTCTTAAGTAATTAATCTTCATGTTGACCCACATGAATCTTAGATTTTCTTCAAAGTTTTTAAAATCCTTTTTTCTATTTGCTCTTCTATCTAAGCTAAAGGTAATACAGAAACAGCTACAATCATGCATTGACAGAGAACTTCCAGAGGTTCAAGCCAGATTCAGAAGAGGCCATGGAATGAGGGATATCATTGCTGATGTCCTATGGATCTTGGCTGAAAGCAGAGTATATCAGAAAGATGTTTATCTGTGCTTTATTGACTACACAAAGGCTTTCGATTGTGTGGATCATGACAAGCTATGGACAACATAGCATGATATGAGTATTCCAGAACACTTAATTGTATTCATGAGGAATCTGTACATGGACCAAGAAGCAGTTGTTCAAACAGAACATGGGAACACTGAATGTTTTAAAATTAGGAAAGGTGTGTGATAGGGTTCTATGAAGAAAAATGCAGCATCAGGATTCGAGGAAGACTCATTAACAACCGGTGATATGCATATGACACAACCTTGCTTGCTGAAAGTGAAGAGGACTTAAAACATTTACTGATAAAGATCAAAGAGCTCAGCCTTCGATATGGATTACATCTCAATGTCAAGTAAACTATAATCTTCACCTCTCGATCAACAAACAACATTCTTATCAACAGAGAAAAGTTTGATGTTGTCAAGGAATTCATTCTTCTTGGATCAACTATCAACACTCATGGAAGCAGCAGTCATGAGATCAGATGACATATTGCATTAGGCAAATCTGCTAGACAGGAACTTTTTAAAGGTTTGAAGAGCAAAGATGTCAGCTTGAGGACTAAGGTGTGCCTCATCCAAGCCGTGGTGTTTTCAATAACCTCATATGGATGCGAAAGCTGCACAGTGAATAAGAAAGACCGTAGAAGAATTGATGCCTTTGAATTATGGTGTTGGAGGAGAATAGTAAAAGTGCCATGGGCTGCCAAAAGAACCAATAGATCTGTTTTGGAAAAAGTGCAGGGCCAGAGTGCTCCTTAGAAGCCAAGAAGGCCAAACTTCGTCTCTCATACTTTGGACGTGTTGTCAGGAGGGAACAGTCGCTGGAGAAGAATATCATGTTTGGTAAGATGGAGGATCAAAGAAAAAGAGGTAGACCCCCAACGAGACGGATTGACCAGGTTGCAGCATCGATGGACTCAAGAGTAGCAACAGTAGTGAGGTTGGCCCAGGATCGGACATTGTTTTGTTCTGCTGTGCATAAGGTCACTATGAGTCGGTGCCAACTCAATGGAACCTAACAACAACAACAGAATAATTGTTGTTGTTAAGCTGATTCTGACCCATAGCAAGCAGCATGTGAGCTTGAACTGCCGATCTTGCAGTTCAAATCGGTTTGCAGTCTGGTGCATTAACACACAGCACCACAACACAGAAAAATTGTTGTTGTTGTTGATAGTTGCCATCAAATCGGTGCCAACTCATAATGACCTTATGCACAGCAGAAGGAAGCACTGCCCAATCTTGGGCCAACCTCACTACTGTTGCCACCCTTGAGTCCATCGATGCTGCCACTTGGTCAATCCATCTTGCTGGGGGTCTTCTTCTTTTTCTCTGACCTACCACCTTACCAAACATGATATCCTTCTCAAGCAACTGGTCCCTCCTGACAATATCTCCAAAGTATGAGAGACGAAGTTTAGCCATCTTTAATGATTGAACATCAACCAAGTATTTTGGTTCATTACTCTGTATATTTCTAACATCACATTTTTCTGTTTATTGCATCATTCAATATATGGACCATAGAATATTTCAATATTGTAAGTCAGTGCTTGAATTTTTCTTCAGTTCTTTCAGGTTGAAAAATGCTGAGTGTGTTCTTTCCTTTCAGTCTTCTAATTTCTGTACAGTTCTCTTACTCATTTCTTCTATTCATCTTAACTTCTCTATGCACAAGAGCAAGTTTTGTCTTTTCTTTCTTTCCTGAATTTTTAATGATCCTTTGCCCCTTTCATGTATTATATTCTTGAGGTCATTCCTCAACATTTCTGATCTTCAGTCATTGGTGTCTAACGCATCAAATCTAATCTTAAGATGGTCACTAAATTAATGTGGGATATTCTCAAGTAGTAGTTCTGGTGTGGTGTTGTATGATAAGTACTTGACCTTAAGCTCAGCAGTTCAATCTCAGTAGTCATTTGTTGGAAAACTTATAAAGGGTCACTATGAGTCAGAAGTGACTCAAAAACACTTAACAACACAACATTCTCAAGAACATATTTTGGCTCTCATGGACTTGGTTTAATTTTCTCCACCTTCAGCCTCAACAGAAATAAGAGCAATTGAAGGTTAGTTCTACAGTTGGCCACTGGCCTTGTTTTAGTCGATGATATTGAACTTCTCTGCCATCTCTTCTCACAGATATTGTCAATATTATTCCTATGTCTTCCATCTGGTGATATCCTTACTCACCATTTATGTTGTTGAAAAAAATGCATTCACAATGAATAAGTCATTGGTCTTGTAAAATGCTATCATATTATCTCCAGCATCATTTCTATCACCAATGCCATATGTGTTAACTACTGATCGTTTCTCATTGTTTCCAAATTTCTCATTTCATTCACTGGTAATTATTAATGAATCTTGAATTTTTCTTCAGTTCTTTCAGCTTGAAAAATGCTGAATGTGTTCTTTCTGTTCAGTCTTCTAGTTTTTGTTAGAAGAGTTTCTGTCAAATTGGTCATTTTAAGCATGATGAAGGTAGTAGAATTCTTCAATTTCATTATCATTGGCCTTAATGGTTGGTGTATAAATTTGACTAATAATGGCATTCACTGGTCTTCCTTGGAGTCAAGGTATGATGCTGCAGAATAAACATAAGACTTCTAAATGCAAGGTGAGAGGTTCAGATCTACCAGCTGCTCCTTGGAAAACCCTATAAAATGTCATCTTGAGTTGGAATTAACTGGCCAGCACTAGCAGTCATATGGATATTACTCTATTACAAACAGCACAGTGCTTCATAAATACTGAAATGCTCATTTTGATAATGAGTACAATGCAAACCCTGGCATAGTAAAGCATATTATTGTCCATATGAAAATGGATAACACTAGTCCATTTCAATTCACTAATGGCTAGGATATTGTGGTTCATATGTTCGATTTCATTTTTGATGTCTTCCAACTCTTACATAATGTGTTCTGATAATTAATGGATGTTTGCACTGGTCTCTTATAATTTGAATGGGGCTACATTAGCCCAAGAATCTATGAAAAGTTTACACAATTCAAGCCATAGAGGTCAACTCTACTTTGAGGAGGCAATAATTACTCAGTCAGGTTTTGAGTGTCTTCAAATCTAAGGGACTTAATTTATGTCACTGTATCTGATAATTCTGCAAATAATGATAAAATTTTCAGTGTTTAACCTTTCTGAAATGGTACACCCGTCATTCATAGTCTCTTTTAATATGGAAATTCTAGTGAACTCCATCATCCGTGGGTGACTCTGTCAATATCTAAACTATTGGTAGCATAGATTGCAACATTACAACAACACACAGGCCACCACAGTGTCACAAACAGACTGATGAGTGGTGGAGTACTTACTGCTTTATTCTGCCTTATACTTTGTTGTTGTTTTTAGGTGCCATCGAGTCAGTACCAACACATAGCGACCTTATACATAGCAGAATGAAACACTGCCCCATCCTGGACTAACCTTAGAATTATTGCCACACTTGAGTCCATCAATGCTGCCACTTGGCCAATCCATCTCATTGTGGGTCTTCCTCTTTTTATCTGACCCTCCACCTTACCAAACATGAAATCCTTCTCCAGAAACTGTTCCCTCCTGACAATAATTCTAAAGTATGAGAGATGAAGTTTGGCCATCTTAGCCTCCAAGGAGCACTCTGGCTACACTTCTTCCAAAACAGATCTATTGGTTCTTTTGGCAGTCCATGGCACTTTTAGTATTCTCCTCCAACACCACAATTCAAAGGCATCAACTCTTCTACGATCTTCCTTATTCACTGTCCAGCTTTCACATCCCTATGAGGTTATTGAAAATACCATGGCTTGCGTCAGGCACACCTTAGTCCTCAAGCTGACATATATGCTCTTCAACACTTTAAAAAGGTCTTGTGCAGCAATACGTCATCTGATCTCTTGATTGCTGCTTCCATGAGTGTTGATAGTTGATCCAAGAAGAATGAAGTCCTTGACAACTTCAATCTTTGCTCCGTTGATAAGAATGTTATTCCTTGTTGCAGTGGTTAGGATTTTTATTTTCTTTACACTGAGATGCAATCCATACCAAAGGCTGTGCTCTTTGATCTTCATCAGTAAATGTTTTAAGTCCTCTTCACTTTCAGCAAGCAAGGTTGTATCATCTGCATATTGCTGGTTGTTAATGAGTCTTCCTCCAATCATGATGCCACGTTCGCTTCATACAACCCAACTTCTCAGATTATTTGCTCAGCATACAGGTTGAATAAGTATGGTGAAAGAATACAACCTTGTTTGACACATTTCTTAATTTTAAAACATTCAGTGTTCCCATGCTCTGTTCGAACAACTGCTTCTTGGTCTAGGTACAGATTTCTCAGAAGTACAATTAGATGTTCTGGAATACTCATACTTCTCAATGTTGTCCATAGCTTGTCATGATCCACACAATAAAAAGCCTTTGCGTAGTCAATAAAGCATAGGTAAACATCTTTCTGGTATTCTCTGCTTTCAGTCAAGATCCATTGGCCATCTGCAATGATATCTCTCATTCCACGGCCTCTTCTGAATCCAGCTTGAACCTCTGGAAATTCTCTGTCAATGTATGATTGTAGCCATTTCTGTATTACCTTGAGCAAAACTTTACTCGCTTGAAATATCAAAGAGATTGTCCGATAATTTCTGCATTCTGTTGGGTCACCTCTCTTTGGAATGGGCACAAATATGGATCTCTTACAATCAGTCTGCCAGATAGTTGTCTTCCAAATTTCTTGGCAGAGATGAGTGAGTGCCTCTTGTGCTGCTTCACTTTCTTGAAAGATTTCAATTTTTATTCCATCAATTCCTGGTGCCTTGTTCTTTGCCAATTCTTTCAATGCACTTTGGACTTCCTTGTTGCAGTGGTTAGGATTTTTATTTTCTTTACACTGAGATGCAATCCATACCAAAGGCTGTGCTCTTTGATCTTCATCAGTAAATGTTTTAAGTCCTCTTCACTTTCAGCAAGCAAGGTTGTATCATCTGCATATTGCTGGTTGTTAATGAGTCTTCCTCCAATCATGATGCCACGTTCGCTTCATACAACCCAACTTCTCAGATTATTTGCTCAGCATACAGGTTGAATAAGTATGGTGAAAGAATACAACCTTGTTTGACACATTTCTTAATTTTAAAACATTCAGTGTTCCCATGTTCTGTTCGAACAACTTCCTCTTGGTCCAGATACAGATTCCTCATAAGCACAAGTAAGTAATCCCGAACATTCATACTTCACAATGTTGTCCATAGCTTATTATGGTCCACACAATCAAAAGCCTTTGCATAGTCAATAAAGCACAGGTAAACATCTTTCTGGTATTCTCTGCTTTCAGCCAAGATCAATCAACCATCAGCAATGATATCCCTCATTCCATGGCCTCTTCTGAATCTGGCTTGAACCTTTGGAAGTTCTATGTCAATGTATGCTTGCAGCCATTTCTATACTATCTTTAGGAAAACTTTACTGATGATTTTGTCTGATGATTTCCACATTCTGTTGGGTCACCTCTCTTTGGAATGGGCACAAATATGGCTCTCTTTCAATCAGTCGGCGAGAATGTCGTCTTCCAAATTTCTTAGCATAGATGAGTGAGTGCCTCCAGTGCTGCCTCATTTTCTTGAAAGATTTCAATTTTTATTTAATCAATTCCTGGTGCTTAATCTTTGCCAATTCCTTCAATGCACCTTGGACTTCCTCCTTCAGTATCACTGGCTCTTAGTCATATGCTACCTTTTGAAATGGTTGAACATTAACCATTTCCTTTTGATACAGTAGTCTGTTAACACCACTTGTCTGTCAGTTTGTTGTACTTTGGTAGTTGTGAGTTGCTGTGATTCAGAAAGTTATGCCACCAGTATTATAAATACCAGCAGGGTCGCCCTTGGTGGACAGGTTTCAGATGAGCTTCCAGATTAAGACAGACTAGAAATAAGGAGTGATGAACTATTTCCTAATATTTAGTCACTGAAAACCTTACGAATAGCAGAAAAACACTATCAGATATAGTACCAAAAAATGATCCTCTCATGTTAAAAGGCACTCAAAATGCAAATTGGGAAAAGCTGCTTCCTCAAAGTAGAGTTGCCTGTGACAAAGTGAATGGATTGAAGTCCATTTGCTGATGGTGCACAAATCTAAATAAAAAGAAAGAGCTTGTAAACATCCATTGAAAATCAGAATATGGAATGTACAAAGTATGAATCCTGGAAAATTGGAAGTTGCCAAAAATGAAATAGAAAGCATAAATATTGATTTCTTAGGCATTTGTGAGCTGAAATGGACTGGTATTGGCCATTTTGAATCTGACAACCACATGGTTTACTATACCGAGAATGACAAATTGAAGAGGAATGGTGTTGCATTCATTGTCAAAAAGAACATATCCAGATCAGTCATGAGGTGGATCAGTCTGTGATAGGATAATATCCATGTGTCTACAGGGAAGCCCAGTTAATACCACTATTATTCAAATTTATGCACCAACTACTAAAGCCAGTGAAGATGAAATAGAAGAATTCTACCAAATTCTTCTATCTGAAATTGATCAATCATGCAATCAAGATGTACTGATCATTGCTGTTGATTGGAATGCAAAGGTTGGGAGCAAAGAGGAAGGTTCAGTAGTTGGATAACATGGCCTTGGTGATAGTAATGATGCTAGAGAATGCATGATAGAATTATGTGAAATCAATGATTTGTTCATTTCAAATATGTTCTCCAGACAGCATAAGAGACAAATATCCACATGAATTTCAACAAATAGAAGACATAGAAATCAAACTGACTACATCTGCAGAAAGAGACAATGGAAAACCTCCATATCATCAGTGAAAACAAGGCCAGGGCAGACTGTGAAACAGACCATCAATTACTCATATGCAAATTCAAATTGAAACTGAGGAAAATGAAAAAAAGTCCCCAAGAGCAAAAATATGACCTTGAATATATCCCACCTGAATTTAGAGATCATCTGAAGAACAGATTTGATCCATTAAACCCTAAAGATTGAAGACCAGAAGAGTTGTGGGATGAAGAGAGTAAAAAGTCATTAAGAAGACAAGAAAGAAGGAAAAGGTCAAAATGGATGTCAGAAGACACTTGGAAACTTGCTCTCCAGTGTAGAGAAGCTAAAGCAAATGGAAGAATTGAAGAGGTCCAAGAGTTAAACAGAAAATTTCAAAGATCACCTCGAGAAGATAAAACCAAATACTATAATAAAATATGCAATGATTTAGAGTTGGATAACCAAAAGGGAAGAACACGGTCAGCATTTCTCAAGCTGGGAGAACTAAAGAATAAATTTAAGCCTCGACTTTCCTTATTGAAAGATTCTCTGGGCAAATTATTGAATGATACAGAGGGCATCAAGAAAAGATGGAAGGAATACATAGAGTCATTATACCAAAAGGAACTGGTCAATGTTCAAACATTTCAAGAGGTACAATATGAACAAGAGCCAATGATACTCAGGGAGGAAGCCCAAAATGCATTGAAAGAATTGGTAAAGAACAAGGCACCAGGAATTGATGGAGTAAAAATTGAAATCTTTCAAGAAAGTGAGGCGGCACAGGAGGCACTCACTCACCTCTGTTAAGAAATTTGGAAGACAATTATCTAGCCGACTGATTGGAAGAGATCCATATTTGTGCCCATTCCAAAGAGAGGTGACCCAACAGAATGCAGAAATCATTGGACAATCTCTTTGATATCTCAAGCGAGTAAAGTTTTGTTCAAGGTAATACAGAAACGGCTACAATCATACATTGACAGAGAACTTCCAGAGGTTCAAGCTGGATTCAGAAGAGGCCGTGAAACGAGAGATATCATTGCAGATGTCCGATGAATCTTGGCTGAAAGCAGAGAGTATCAGAAGGATGTTTACCTATGCTTTATTGACTATACAAAGGCTTTCGATTGTGTGGATCATGAAAAACTATGGACAACATTGAGAAGTATGAGTATTCCAGATCACTTGATTGTACTTCTGAGAAATCTGTACCTGGACCAAGAGGCAGTTGTTCGAACAGACCATGGGAACACTGAATGTTTTAAAATTGGGAAAGGTGTGTGAGAGGGTTGTGTTCTTTCCCCATTCTTGTTCAATATGTATGCTGAACAAATAATAAGAGAAGCTGGGTTCTATGAAGGAAAGCGTTGCATCAGGATTGGAGGAAGACTCATTAACAACCTGTGATATGCAGATGATACAACCTTGCTTGCTGAAAGTGAAGAGGACTTAAAATATTTACTGATGAAGATTAAAGAGCACAGCCTTCCATATGGATTACAACTCAATGTAAAGAAAACAAAAATCCTCACCACTGGACCAATAAATAGCATTCTTATCAATAGAGAAGAGATTGATGTTGTCAAGGACTTCATTTTTCTTGGATCAACTATCAACACTCGCAGAAGCAGCAGTGAAGTGATCAGACGACGGTATTGTATTGGGCAAATCTGCTGCACAGGAACATTTTAAAGTATTGAAGAGCAGAGATGTCAGCTTGAGGACTAAGGTGCACCTGACCAAGCCATGGTATTTTCAATAACCTCATATGGATGTGAAAGCTGGACAGTGAATAAGGAAGATCATAGAAGAATTGATGCCTTTGAGTTGTGGTGTTGGAGGAGAACACTGAAAGTGCCATGGACTGCCAAAAGAACCAATAGATCTGTTTTGGAAGAAGTGCAACCAGAGTGCTCCTTGGAGGCCAAGATGGCTAGGCTTCATCTCTCATACTTTGGACACATTGTCCCGAGAGAACAGTCTCTGGAGAAGGATGTCATGTTGGGTAAGGTGGAGGGTCAGAGAAAAAGAGGAAGACCCCCAATGAGATGGATCAGCCAGGTGGCATCATTGATGGCGTCAAGTGTGGCAGCGGTAGTGAGGTTGGCCCAGGATCGGACATTGTTTCTTTCTGCTCTGCATGGGGTCACTATGAGTCGGTTCCTACTTGATGGCACCTGACAACAACAACAACAACAAGGATTAGCTTGTGGTTTTATATTGCTGACCTTGCAGATAGTAGTAGTTCTGTGTTTATTGTATGGCATCACCATATTCCATGTACTGTAATATCATTTTCTTTTCTTTTTAAGCTTTCGGTCTTGTTCCTGAATTATTTCCTAGTCCTATTATATGGAGGTATATGCACATAGCAGTTGGTGTTGATAAGTGACTTCCCAAGAGTTTTCTAGATTATAATCCTTATAGGAGCAGATTGCTAGGTTTTTCTCCCTTTAAGCTGCAGAGCATGTATAACAGCCAACCTTTCATTTATGAGCTGAGCGTTTAACTATTGCACCACTAGGATTCCTTATGGAAGAGGCAGGATATCGAAATTTATTTCAACAATGAAAAGACAGGGCATTGAAAGTCATTGTGTAACATATACTCATGCAATCAAATAGTTAAATGTGCTATAACATTAAAGTTTATGAATTGGATAATTTCAACAGAACTTAAAGGAGAGCTGCCAATTCTAAAACATCTCTGCTATCATAGTGGGTTCAAAAGCATAGAATTGTTAATCAAAAGGTAGGATGTTCAAACTCATCAGTCATTATATGGAAGAAAGATGAGATTGTCTGTCCCCATGAAGATGTATTGCCTCATAACCCTTTGGAGTCTTGGAGTGGCACTGCAGGATAACTCACTGGATTGCAAGTTCAGTTTGACTGCAAAGTCAGCAGTTAAAGCCCATCAACTGTTCCTTGGAAACCTCATACAGGGTCGTTATGAGTCAGAAACAACTCAATGGCACTTAACAAAAACAAACCCTTGGATCAAACCCATCCAGTCATACTTCAGAAATCCAATTCAGTGTTGTTAGGAGTCAGAATGGACTCAACCACACCTAACAAAAATAGCACAAGGTCACTTAATTGAAATTAACTCAACAGCAGTGGGTGGTGATGATAAATTCTAATGCCACTGAGTGGTACTCCCCACATTTCTCATGCACCCTCCCATAAGTAATCCATACAACTGGCCTACAAGTGCTTAAGATTATGAAACCAATTGTGTACTTATTCAACTTGTTTTCCAAACATCTCTAACCACTTTGCACTTCTGTCAAACTTGAGTATTCTATTGATCCAACTGATCCAAGCATTCTTCCTTAGCCTAAATTCCTTCTCTGTATATTCCTCTTGGCCTGTGTGTATTTGTCTTTTGTCTTTCCCATAAGACTAGTGTTTTCCCTTTGAAACTATCAAAGTTTGGCTTTTTTTTCCTGACTACTCAAATACTACATGACCAGAAGTCAAGATATGAGCCTTGTTTCTTCCTCAATGCTAACACACTAACTATTAGAAATGAGAAGATATGAATTGCTGTTGTTGTTTGTTGCCATTGAGTTTATTCTGACTCATAGAGACCCTATGCACAGAAGAATGAAACACTGCTCAGTCCTGCATCATCCTTACAATCATTGATGCATTTGAGCCCATTACTGAGACCACTGTGAAAATCCATCTTATTGGGAGTCTTCTTCTTTTTTGCTTACCCTCCACTTTACCAGACATGATGATCTTCTCCAGGGAGATTTCCTTCCTGATGTTATGTCAAAAATATGAAAGAGAACTCCTAGCTTTTAAGGAGCATTCTGGCTGCACTTCTTCTGACACAGATTTGTTTATTCTTCTGTCAGTTCAAGATACTTTAACAATATTCTCCAACACCATAACACAAATGAATCAGTTCTTCTTTATTCATTGTCCAACTTTCATATGTGAATGAGGCGATTGAAAATACTATGGCTAGGGGCAGGCATGCCTTAATCATAAAATTGACAACTTTGCTTTTGAACATTTTAAATCTGAGATAAGAACTAGGGTAGGTTAAAATTTATGTGGTACTGACTTAGAATATTAACATAATGTACATGTTTATAATTGTGTTGTTATTGGTATTGTGCAAAATTGGTGCTAGAATAATTCAAATATGATTACATGTTAATTTCTCTTCAACAAGGAACATTAAGCATCAAAATAAGTAATCAAAACCTTAAGACTATTAAAATTAGATAAAATGTCTGTGCCCATGAACAAAGTCTGATACGTGGGAAAATTTCAACGACTGTTTGGATTCTTCAATGTCTTCAGAGAACATGATGAATCATGATGAAATATATTGAAGGTTTTTCATTGGCATTAAAATATTTAAATACTTCAAAAGAATGACGTGGAATTTAAAAATACTTTCCTATAGCTTAAAACTCAAAGATCCTCCAATTAAGAACCAAATTAAAACTTGTAGTTTTCATGATAGTTTCGGTAGGTGGCAAGTTTGATAAAATATAAAATGTGAATTGGAAAAGCAGATACAATATATGCATGTCTATAACTCATTACAGAAATAGGCTTATAATGTTCCATTAAGCAGTAGCATCTGCTTTTGTTTACACTCTGGTTTACAGTAGAGTATATTTTATACATTGAGTAACAGATCAAGTAGCACATATGAAGATAAATCTATTACATAAAAATAAAATTAGAAAAATGTTAACTCTTAAACATTCATTTCTATGTAAAATTTTCATTTTGAAACATGTATGTTTTTGGAATAATAATGCTTATCAAAGATCATGGCAATTCACAATGATTTAGTTTTTCTTTGGCAAAGCTTATTTTTTTAATAGGGAGATGATTTTCTAAAGAAAGTTT
This sequence comes from Chrysochloris asiatica, assembly GCF_000296735.1. Classification (NCBI taxonomy): domain Eukaryota; kingdom Metazoa; phylum Chordata; class Mammalia; order Afrosoricida; family Chrysochloridae; genus Chrysochloris; species Chrysochloris asiatica. The sequence goes on along the minus strand of NW_006408998.1, from coordinate 514,440 downwards.
ATAGGAGTATGCTAAATATGGAGAGAAAAAAAGGTAAATAAACTAATTGATAATTGTGGGTGATAATTATGGATGTTTCTGTACAATGGAAAGCATTACTAACCAAATTAATATAGCCAAATATAAGTCTTTAGAATCATAATATCACACTATAAAATATAAATCCTCATCCCAATTTATACAGGATTCTGAATTAATATATATATTTTTTCATTCCTATAAGTCAGAATTGATCAAGCATGCAATCAAGATGTATTGCTCATTACTGGTGATTAGAATGCAAAGGTTGGGAGCAAAGAGGAAGGGCCAGTAGTTGGAAAATATGACCTTGGAGATAGAAATTATGCTGGAGAATGCATGATAGAATTCTGCAAAATCAATGATTTGTTCATTTCAAATACCTTCTTTAGACAGCATAACAGACGACTATACACATGAACCTCACCAGATGGAATACATAGAAATCAAATTGACTACATCTGTGGAGAGAAAAGATGGAAAAGCTCCATATCATCAGTGAAAACAAGGCCCGGGGCAGACTGTGGAACAGACCATCAATTACTCATATGTAAATTCAAACTGAAGCTGAAGAAAATGAAAATAAGTCCACGAATGCCAAAATATTAATTTGAATATATTACACCTGAATTTAGAGATCATCTAAAGAACAGATTTAATACATTAAACACTAAAGACAGAAGACCAGAAGAATTGTGGGATGACATCAAGAAAACCATATACAAAGAAAAAAGCAAAAAGTCATTGAGAAGACAAGAAAGAAGGAAAAAGTCAAAATGGATGTGAGAAGAGACTCTGAAACTTGCTCCCCAGTGTAGAGATGCTAAAGCAAATGGAAGAAATGAGTAGGTCCAAGAGTTGAACAGAAAATTTCAAAGATCAGCTTGAGAAGATAAAGCAAAGTATTATAATAAAATGTGCAAAGATTTGGAATCAGAAAAACAAAAAGGAAGAACATGCTCAGCATTTCTCAAGCTGAGGGAACTAAAGAAAAAATTCAAGCCTCAACTTTTGTTATTGAAAGATTCTCTGGGCAAATTATTGAATGATGCAGAAAGTATCAGGAGAAGACAGAAAGAAAACACAGTTACTGTGCCAAAAGAAAATGGTCACTGTTCAACCCTTTCAAGAGATAGCATATGATCACGAGCCAATGATACTTTAGGAGGAAGTCCAAGGTGCACTAAAGGAATTGGTAAAGAACAAGCCACCAGGAATTGAAAGAATACAAATTGAAATATTTCAAGAAAGTGAGGTGGCACAGGAGGCACTCTCTCATCTCTACCAAGAAATTTGGAAGACAAGTATCTAGCCAACTGATTGGAAGAGATTCATATTTGTGCCCATTCCAGAGAGGTGATCCAATGGAATGCAGAAATCATCAGACAATCTCTTTGATATCTCAAGTGAGTAAAGTTTTGCTAAAAGTAATACAGAAATGGCTACAATCATACATTGACAGAGAACTTCCAGAGGTTCAAGCTGGATTCAGAAGAGGCCGAGGAACAAGAGATATCATTGCTGATGCCCGATGGATCTTGGCTGAAAGCAGAGAATATCAGAAAGATGTTTACCTATGCTTTATTGACTACGGAAAGGCTTTCGATTGTGTGGATCATGACAAGCTATGGACAACATTGTGAAGTGTGAGTAGTCCAAAACACTTAATTGTACTCATGAGGATTCTGAATCTGGACCAGGAAGCAGTTGTTTGAACAAAACATAGGAACACTGAATGTTTTTAAAAAAGAAAGGTGTGTGACAAGGTTGTATTCTTTCACCATACTTATTCAACCTGTATGCTGAGCAAATAATCCAAGAAGCTGGATTCTATGAAGACAAATGTGGCATCAGGATTGGAGGAAGATTCATTAACAACCTGCAAAATGCAGATGATACATCCTTGCTTGCTGAAAGTGAAGAGGACTTAAAACCTTTGCTGATGAAGATCAAAGAGTACACAGCCTTCCGTATGTATTACATCTCAATGTCAAAAAAACAAAAATCCTCACCACTGGACCAATAAACAACATTGTTTTCAAAGGAGAAAAGATTGAAGTTGTCAAGGACTTCATTCTTCTTGGATTAACTATCAATACTCACGGAAGCAGCAGTCAAGAGATCAGATGACGTATTGCATTAGGCAAATCTGCTGCACAGGAACTTTTTAAAGTTTTGAAGAGCAAAGATGTCAGCTTGAGGACTAAGGTGCGCCTGACCCAGGCCATGGTATTTTCAATAACCTCATATGGATGCAAAAGCTGGACAGTGAATAAAGAAGACTGTAGAAGAATTGATGCCTTTGAATTATGGTGTTGGAGGAGATTAGTAAAAGTGCCATGGACTGCCAAAATAACCAATAAATCTGTTTTGGAAGAAGTGCAGCCAGAGTGCTCCTTAGCGGCCAAGATGACCAAACTTCGTCTCTCATATTTTGGACGTGTTGTCAGGAGGGAAGAGTCGCTGGAGAAGGATATCATGTTTGGTAAGATGGAGGATCAGAGAAAAAGAGGAAGACCACCAATGAGATGGATTGGACAGGTTGCAGTATCGATGGACTCAAGTGTGGCAACAGTAGTGAGGTTGGCCCAGGATCGTACATTGTTTTTTTCTGCTGTGTATAAGGTTGATATGAATTGGTGCCGACTCGATGGCATCTAACAACAACAACAAAGTCACAATTTGAAAGTTTAAATGAGGCAAACTTCTTGTATGGCTTAGAACATAGTGGATATATTAAAAATGTCTATATGTGTAATCATTCTAAAATTATTACTTTTATACTAAAACATTTTATATATTTCCAGAAAGTAACTTGAGAATAAAATATGTGTTTTTATAAGTTTAATGGAAGAACATATTTTATGCAAATATACAGTTTTAGAATTTAATATTGACCATGTAATTTTGTGATACCATGTTATATTGGTCCACTGTCAATATTATGTAAAAGTTGTTCTAAAAAAATTTCTAAATATACATATTACAAAATTTCAATGAAGTGATAAACCATACGAAAATGTCTAAACATTACTAATCAGCTTTCTGCTACACTTATCAAATTATTCCAAAATCTTGCATATATGATTGCAACCATTGACTCTGCCCCACAAGGTATTCATTATAGAGTCATGTTGAGAGTGTTACAATGTTACAATACCTTCTGGTTCTTCCCCCTCCCCTCCCTCCAAATCCATTTTGTCTGTTTCCCTGCCCTAAGCTACAAGGCATGTAGTTTAAAGGACAACATGGCTTTTGATAGGCCAGAGCTAAATCACCCAGCAATGACCACTCCCTTCCTGTTAAACATATATAAATCCCCTCCCTTCCCCTTGACTCTCTCTCTTCCTTCATCCTCTCTTCCCTTCTGCTTCCTGCCGTCTCTCACCAGCAGAGGTTATCTTCCTCACCCTGAATAAGTCTCTAGATGGGCCGTTTGAAGTGAGGTGTTGTTGATGAGCGGCGCCTGGATTGTTTTTTCCCCTTTCAGAGAGAATCATTTTACCTCAATTTTGTCGAAAACAAAAGAGATCATGGCAAAATTATTGGGCGTTCCTTTAAGATTTGCTGCTAAGTTTCACACCTATCTGAATTCTTCTTGCTTCTTTTTTTTTTTTTCTTTTTCAGGACCAAGTAAGTGGTGAAAGGTGGAAAAGTTTCCCTCAATGCTGTGGTTAGGTGCCTGCCTTCCTTTACATTCTGACTCATAGAAACCTATGTAAAATAAAATGAAACACTGTTAGGTTCTGTGCGATCCTCACAACTGTACCCATATTTGAGTCCATTGTTAAAATCACTGTGTTTTTCCATCACTTGAAAACTTTTCTGTTATTTGGTGATCATTTACTTTGCTATCCATCATGTTCTTCTGCAGACGCTGGTCTTCTTGATAACAGGTTCAAAGTACACGAGATGAAATTTCATCATTCACAGTTCTAAGGAACATTCTGACTTTGCTTCTTCCAACATAGATTTGCTCATTCTTCTGGCAGTCCATGGTATATTTAACATTCTTTACAAGCATCATAATCCAAAGGCATTGTTGTTTTGTTAGCTGCCATCGAGTCAGTACTGACTCATAGCGACCCTAGGCACAGCAGAATGAAACACTGTCTGGTCCTGGGCCAACCTCACAATTGTTGCCATGCTTGAGCACATTGATGCTGCCACTTTGCCAATCCATTTCACTTGTGGTATCCCTCTCCTTCTCTGACCTTACCAAATATGATATCCTTCTCCGGCAGTTGGTCCCTCCTGACAATATGTCTTAAGTATGAGAGGTAAAGTTTGGCCATCCTGGCCTCCAAAGAGCACTCTGGTTGCACTTATTCCAACATAAGATCTGTTGGTTCTTCTGGAAGCCCATGGCATTTTCAATATTCTCCTTCAACACCATACCTCAAAAGCATCAATTCTTCTATGGTCTTCCTTGTTCACTGTCTGCTTTCACATGCATGTTAGGTTATTGAAAATACTATGGTTTAGGTCAGACGCACCTTAGTCCTCAGCCTGACATCGTTGTTCTTCAACACTTCAAAATGATCTTGTGCTACAGATTTGCCTAATGTAATAATACATCGCTTGATTTCTTGACTGCTGCTTCCATGAGTGTTGATAGTTGATCCAAGAAGAATGAAGTCCTCGACAACTTCAGTCTTTTCTCCATTGATAAGAATGTTGTTTTATTGGTTGAGTGGTGAGGGTTTTTGTTTTCTTTAAATTGAGATGCAATCCATACCAAAAGCTGTTGTCTTCTATCTTTATCAGTAAGTATTTCAAGTCCTCTTCATTTTCAGCAATCAAGCTTATATCAGCTGCATATCGCTGGTTGTTAGTGAGTCTTCCTACAATCCTGATGCCACATTTTTTCTTCATATAACCCAGCTTCTCAGGTAATTTGCTCAACATACAGGTTGAATAAGTATGGTGAAAGAATACAACCCTGTTACACACCTTTTTAAATATTAAACCATTCAGTGTTCCCATGTTCTGTTTGAACAACTGCCTCTTGGTCCATGTACAGATTCCTTATGAGCACAATTAAGTGTTCCGGAATACTCATACTTCACAATGTTGTCCATAGCTTGTCATGATCTACACAATTGCAAGTATTGGCATAGGCAGTAAAGCACAGGTAAACATCTTTATAATATTCAGATGTTTCTGTTTTACCTTTGCAGAGGTAAATGAAGCAGAAGTAAACACATTTCTCTTGTTCTCTGTTTTCAGCCCAGATCCATCAGACATCAGCAATGATATTTTATTTTCCACGTCTTCATTTGAATCCATCTTGAACCTCTGACAGTTCCCTATCAATGTACTATTGCAACCATTTTTAAATTATCTTTAGCAAAATTTTACTTGCATGTGACATTAAAGATATTCTCCAATGATTTACATATTTACAATATGGATCTCTTGCAATCATCATGGTCAATTCTTTTTTTGAGGAGCAGCTCTTCTCAAGTCATATTGTGAATGCTTTTCCACTGAGGAGCTCATCTTCTGGCACTATGTCAGAAAATTCTGGTGCTATTCATAATGTTTCATTTTATCACACTATATCTGACAATGTTCTACTGCTGTTCTAACATTATTTAAATCTTAATTAATCTTAGATAATTAACAATGAATCTTTTGCCTGTAAATATTCAGTGACTAAAACAAAACCAATCTCTTTTTCATCTGTGCCCAATAACATTTTGTTCCTTCATTGTTGTTGTAGATGTTAAGTGTCATTGATTTGGTTTCTATTCTTAGGGCTTACAAGTAAAATCCATTGGGTTTGAACTGTCAACCTCATAATTAGAAGTCCAGTATTTAGCCAACATTAACACAAGAACTCCATTTTTTTTTCCATAATTTTAAATCAAATATTATGCCACTGGACAGATAATGTTTTATTTCACATAAATGTTCATACTATTAAACTATAACTTCTGAGTCATGAGAGACATTTACTAAGAGATAGGAGCCACAAGCTATTAACCTACTCTCCTAAATTAAATTGGTGTCCAGTGGCGTAGCACCAAACCAAAAAAAAAAAAAAAATTCAATATTAAGTCAACTTGTATTTTTGTCACATATTACATTAAATAAACAACAAAGAGATACAAACATAAAAATCTTTACTTATATGCATTAAGTATGTTGGGAAATGGCAACCTGGTCAACTAGATAAGGTACATATTTATATCCATCCCAATGAAAAACCATTTAAAGAACAAAGCAATTAGAAAACAGTATTATTATCATAACATACTAGCAAAAATTTACAGATGATCATGCCACAGCCACACATCAGTAATGAACTGTCATAATCTAAGCAAGGTTTAGAAGAGGATAAAGGATAGTATTGATAGTAATAAGAGAATTGGTGGTGTTGTAGGATAATCCCTAGACTGCTAACTACAAAGTTAGCGGTTCTTGTACACCAGCCACTCCATGAGACAAAGATGAAGCTTTCTGCCCCTGAAAAGATTTGCAGTCTTTGTAACTCTATACAGGGTACCTATGAGTCAGAACTGACTCAGTGACACTTAACCACCACAACAACATTACTAATAATAGATGGATCTTGACCTAAACCAGATAATACCAGAAAGATATTTATTATTTTCATTAACTACATGAAGACATTTGACTACATGGGTCATAGTAAACTATTGGTAAATTTATAAGGAATAGAAATTCCAGAACACAAAATAATCAAATACTCATGTGGAATCTGTCCATTGTTCAAGAGGTCATTCATTCAGAACACAGGCTATCTCATAGTTCAAAATTGGAAAAAGTTAGAAATGCTGCAACCTTTTACCTTAGGTATGGCACTGTAGGATGAGCAGGTGACTGCTAACCACAAGGTCAACGGTTCCAAACCACCAGCCACTCATCAGAAATTGTATACAGGGTCACTATGAATCAGAATTGACTCTGAGGCATTTAACATCAACAACATCACACTATAGGATGAATAAATAATCTGAACAGCTAGATTGTAAGAAGAAGGGGTATTGGAATTAGAACAAAATTTGATGACAAAAATAAGCTTGAGTACCAGCTCTAGAGAAAGTTTTGTATCACTTAATTTTGTAAGAAATCTGTAGTCTCAGAATTTCTTAGAGGTTTCCATTTGCTTAGCATCAAACTTTTCCTGATTCTTGGAACATTGCCGTGCAGAAACCCCAGGTCTAGAGGACACATTTCACTCTCTGCTCTTGTTTCTTGTTGATCATAGATTCCCCTTTCTCTGCTCATATCTCTCTCTAATATTTCAGAAGAGATTGGTTCAAGATAAAACTTAATCCTGTAGCTTGCATTGACCTGATTAGTATCATAAAAATGGTGAAAATAGCATCAAATCAGGACTGATTACACCAGATCATAGCATATGAGCATAGTAATCTTAAAAGTGATTACTGCATCTTAACTGAAAATCCTGACTAAGCAAGTTGACACAATATCTAATCTATCACATTCCACCCTTTTTCAATTTACTACCTGTACATCTCCTTAAGTTGTATATAATCTCAAAATAAAGACACTTAAGTCATATTTGGATCTAACATAATTCAACTAAGCTACTTAAAAAAATTTTTTTAAAGCACAAATCCCATTATACTATCACAAAATTATTTCAGGTCAAAATCCAACCCTGGATAAAATTCCTCTTATACTGAGAATCTATAATTCAAATTATCTGCTTCCAATTACAATGTTGGAACTAGCAAAAAAGTAGACATTCCCATTACAAACAGAAGCAATTGGAGGCTATGAAAGGATAACAGGAATGAAGAAAGTTAGAAATACAGCAGAAAATTTTGCATTAGCTCTCAAAGTTTGAAAATAATTGTCTCTTCTCTGAGACCATCTAGGCAATGGCCCTGCCTTCCAAACTCTAGGTACTTGTCATGCACTGTGGATTCTGAGTAGATGTCCCTCAATTTTGGGCTATAGCTCTGATTTCCAAGTCCACTGGAAAAGCAACTATGATCCTTTGGATTTGTATGGGCACATTCTGCTAGTCAATCTCAATATTGACTCAATCATCTCAGCCCTAGAAGGTCCCATGCTTCTGTCATTGAGGTATGGCTGTCCAACCCCTCAGCTTTGGGCATAGGCCCCATCTGGAAACAAGTTGGTGAAGATGCTAACTCCTTGAAACTGTTGCTTTCCCCAGCCTTAGTAACCCCAGTGGTCATGATTCTACCCTTTGAGAACTCTGAGTATATGACCCTACCATATGAGGCAGAGGCAACACCAATGATGAACTAGGAAAACTGGACTGCAAGATTAATTTGAATCACAAACTCCTCGGATACCCTATACAGGGTAGCTATCAGTCAGAACTGATTGATGGCACTTAACAATAACAGCAACAACCAACATTGACAGTCTGAATTTGATCAAATATGCAATCAAGATTAATTGACATATTCTGGTGATTGTAATGCAACACTGGAAACAAAAAGGAAGGAACCATAGATGGAAAATATGGCCTTGGTGATAGAAAAGATGATGGAGATCACATGATAGAATTTTGCAAGCCCCATGATTTATTCATTGCAAATGCCTTTTCCAACAACATAAAAGATTACAATAAAACTGGACTTTACAAGATGAAATACACATGAATCAAATTGACTATGTCTGTAGGAAGATATGATGGGGAAGCTCAATAATATTAGCCAAAACCAGGCCATGGGCTGACTGTGGAACAAACCATCAATTGATCAAATGCAAGTTCAGACTAAAGATCAAGGAAATTAAAACAACTCCACCAGAGCCAAAATATGACCTTAAGTATGCTCTAGTAGCATAGTGGTTAACAGTCAGGCAGCTAATTTCAAGGTCAGCAGTTCAAAACTACCATCCATTTCATGAGAGAAAGATGAGGCTTTCTGCTCCTGTAAAGATTTACAGCCTCAGAAACCATATGCAGGATCACTATGAGTTGGATCCAACTCCATGTCCCACCACCACCCCCACAGCCACCATACCCCACCTGAATAACAGGTTTGCTGCATTGGAAACTAATGATTGAAACCTTAACAATTATGGAATAACATCAAGAACATCACTCATGAGGAAAGCAAAAGTTCATTAAACCAAAAGACTAAATAGGTTGTCAGAAGCGACTATGAAACTTGCTGTTTTAGAGAAGCTAATGTGACTGTAAGAAATAATGAAGTAAAAGATCTGAATAGACAAGTTCAAAGGACAACTTGAGAAGAAAAAGTCAAATATTATAATTAAATGTGCAAAGACTTGGAGTTAACCAAAAGGGAAGAGTGCATTCAGCATTTCTCGAGATGGAAAAAGGCAACACAAATTCAAGCATTGGGTTGAAGTTTCTGTGGACAAAATATCTAATGACATTAGAAGAATCAAAAGAAGATGGAAGGAATATACAGATTCACTCTCCCAAAAAGAATTTCTCAATATTCACTTATTGCAAGGAATACCACATGATCAAAAATTGATGGTATTGAAGCAAGAATTCCTAGCAAGCCTGAAGACACTGGTGAAAAACAAGACTCCAGATTTTGTCTCAGTACAAATAGAAATGTTTCAAAAAACTGATGCAGCACTGAAGGACTTTACTCAATTAGATCAAGAAATTTAGAAAACTGCTAACTGGCTAATCACTTGGAAGAGACCCATATTTGTGTCATTCTGAGAAATCATGTTTCAGTGGAATATTGAAATCATGGGACAATATTTTTATATCATACGCAAAAAAATTTGCTGATGATCGTGAATGCAGCAGTTGGTCCTTAGGTAGTTACCAGAAATGTAAGCTGGTTTCAGAAGAGGACTTGAAACTAGACATATCATTGATGACATCAGGTGGACCTTGGCTGAAGGCAGAGTACTAGAAATATGTATGGGTGTGCTTTATTGCTTTATTGACTATACAAAGGTATTCCACTGTGTGGATTAAAAAAACAAAAAAGTATGGTAAACATTAGAAAGATTGGGCATTCCAGATTGCTGGTGCGTGCCAGGATTTTATCCTTTCATGATACCTATTCAATCTGTATGCTGAGCAAATAATTCAAGAAGCTAGATTATGTGAAGAAGAAAATAACATCAGGATTGGAGGAAGAATAACTGACAAGCTGTGATATGCAGATGAGACAACTTTGCTTTCTGAATACAAACATGACTTGAAATACTTACTGATGGAGGTGAAAGACTACAGCCTTCAGTACATACTGCACCTCAATAAAAATGAAAATCCTCACAATTTTCTTTTTTTAGGATTAGGCCAATAAATATCATCATAACAAATGTAGAAAAGACTGTCAAAGATTATTGATCTTTTTGGATGCACAATCAATGCTCATGGAAGCAGCAGTCAAGAAATCGATTGATGCATGCATTAGAGAATCTGCTACAAAAACCTCTATAAAATATCCAAAAGGAAAGATGTAAACTTGAATACCTGCATCAAGCCATGCTGTGCTGTAGGATAAGCCCAGGACCAAAAGGTCAGTGTAAACCACTGAGTTGGTAATTCAAACACACACTAGGAAAACCCTACACAATGTCACTATCAGTTGGAAGCAACTCGATGGCACTTAACAACAACAACAATTTGAATATGAAAGTTTGCCAATGAATATGGAATGCCATGGTATAATCAATGCATTTAAATTATGAAATTGGTAAAGAATACTGAAAGTACTAGGAACTGCCATAAACACAAATAAGCAATGATGGTGAGATTTTGGTCTCATGTACTTTGGACATGTTATAAGATTTTGTCTTGTGTACTTTGGACATGTTGTAAGGAGGAACTAGTCCCTGGAGGGTCAATTCCCCAACAAGATGGATTGACACAATGACATCAACAATGGTCTCAAACATAACAATTGTGATAACACTGCAGGATTGGGCAATGCTTCATTCTTTTGTGTATAGGGTTGCTATGAGTAGGAACCAACTCAATATCATGTAACATTAATAGTAGCGAAGAATCCCTCTCTTTGGGTATCAAATTCGGTCTTTGTTATATAGTATTGCTATAACAGATATGTTGCAAGTAGATGCCTTGTGAAATAATAGAAATGTATTCTCTTATAGTTTAAAAGGTTAGAAATCCTGAGTCATAGTAGCAAATTTTGGGGAAAAAAATCTTATCTTCTTTCAGCATCTGTGGGCCAAGGATTGCTTGGAGATACCCATATGTCTTAGCACCAATCTTTTCAAGGACCTAGGAACTTCACGTTACAGGAACCCAGGGAACAAAGGATACACTCCACTCCCAGCTCTTCTGTCTTGGTGGTAATAGATCCCGCTTTCTCTAATCATTTCCCTCTCCTTTTATATTTAAAAAGAGATTGACTCAAAATACTACTCAATTATGTGGATTGTGCCCTACATTATAAACTTTATAAAAGTGAGTAAGGATTTACAACACATTGGATAATTACATCAAATCATGACCAATTACATCAGATCAGATCATGGGGTTGATTGTATTATATTAGATCTCATCATGAAGTTGGTAACTACATTTGAACTATTAAAGTAAGACAGCCTGATAGCCAAGTTGACACAAAACTAACACAGCAACTTACACCAACATAATACATGCTAAATTTGATTCTAAATGTCACTAATGAAAAATATATTATCTCTTATATTATTAAGAACTATGTAAAGTCAAGTCATTTTCTTATTCATTTTACATGGCTCATGTTCTACCTGGTTTGGCATTGTGGGTTAAAACACTGGACTGTAAGGTCCATTTAAAGTGCAAGGTTGGCAGTTTTAGCTCACAAGTTGTTCCTTGGAAACCCTATACAAGGTCACTGTGATTTGAAACGGACTCTAGGACACTTAAAAACAACAACAACATTCTGACTACTAGATTGTTTGAAATGCTATTTATTATATAAAGAGTACAATAAAACTAAATTTTATTATTTCAAATTAAGATACAAGCAAATACACAGTCTAACAGGAACAAGTTAGAGCATGTTGAATACATTAAATATGTATTATTTTAATCACTCTTCCATTCACTCAATTGGTGATAGGAGAAAACTTGTGTTTTGCAAATGTCTGAACACATGATTGTTGTTGTTGTTTTTGTTAGATGTCATAGAGTCAGTTCCAAGTCATGGAAATCCTATGCACAACAGAACAAAACACTGCCCTGCTCTGCACCATCCTCACAACTGTTGTTACACTGGCTGTAACTGGTGACGCTACTGTGACAGTCCATCTTCTTGGTAGCCTTCCTCTTTTCTCACTCTCTGTTCACTTTACCAAGCATGATGTTCTTCTCCAAGGATTGGCTCCTCCTGACAACATGTCCAAAATATGAGAGAATTATTTGCATTGGATAAATCTTCTGAACTTTTTTGAATATCTTTTAAAATATCTTTTAAAAATGTTAAAAACCAAGCATATCACTTTGAATAGTCAAGTCAGACTTACCCAAGCAATTATATTTTCAATCACTTCGAATACATGTGAATGCTGAACAATGAGTAAAGAAGAATTAAGATATACGCGGAACGAGGATATTGCTGATGCCCAATAGATCTTGGCTGAAAGCAGAGAATATCAGAAAGATGTTTACCTGTGCATTATTGACTACACAAAGGCTTTAGATTGTGTGGATCATAACAAGCTGAGTCGGTACTGACTCGATGGCATCTAATAACAACAACAAATCTAATATCTATGTTGAAAAAATAATGAGTAGCTGTGTTACACGAAAAAACTTGGCACAGTGCTTACTGAAAGCAGAGGACCTAAAACACTTACTGAAAAAGACCACAACTAGTCTTCAGTATGGGTTATAGTTCAATGTAAAGAAAACAAGAATCCTCACAACAGGACCAATAAGTAACATAAAGATAAATAGAGAAAACATTTAAATTGTGGAAGACTTAATTTTGATGGGATGCACAATCAACACTCATAGAAGCAGCAGTCAAAAAAATCAAATGACATATTTTATTAGGCAAATCTGCTGCACAAGAGTTCTTTTAAAGTGTGCAAGATCAAAGATGTGAACCAAAACACCTTTCTGCATTTCTTTTCATCAGCCCTGCCTAGACAGATTGGATACTACTAAGTGGAGATTCTACCTTGCTCCACACCCTCTAGATCTAGGTTTCCTCTTGAAAGCTTGTAAGCCAGTCACTTCTTGTCTCTGTAGTCCCTCCCCCCCCCCCCATTTCTGGGTAGCCAATTTCCAAGTTGCCCATCCCTGTCCACTCTGTGTATGGAGGGGGTGGGAATGATCATTGCTGTGAAGACCTGTTCCCTCTTTTGAGCTACTGCATCCAAAAGTATAGGTCAAGTTCATCAAACTGTATCAGATCACTCCTTTTTTCTTCTTCTTTCTTATTCTAGTTGAACTCTGATCATACAGTCATTGAAGCCAGGTCAAGTGGGTATTATCTGCAAGTGTGGGTATACTTATGCACATGACCTCTCTTCTTATCAGCTGGATGCTTCACTCTCCACTCTAGTCCTCTGTGGCTATGTTACTGATTCTGGGTTCAAGAGTCTCCAGATCTTGCCACACTGCTGACCAACCTGGTCTCAATGAGGGTTCACAGGAGTCTATTGGAACGTTTTGATTGCACCATCATATTAGATTGATAGTTTTGCTGGATAGACAAATCTTGGTTGGCAGTTTTTTTCTTGTAGGGTTTTGTATATGTCTCCCCATTGCCTTCTTTCCTACATGGTTTCTGCTGAATAGTCAGAGCTTAAACTGATTTGCTTGCCTTTATATGTGACACTTCCCTTCTTCCTGGCCGATTTTAGTATTCTCTACTTGTCTTTGATTTTGGAGAACTTGATTATTATATGTCTTGGTGACTTTCTTTTGGGGTCTATCCTTTCTGGGGTACATTGGGCTTCTTGAATGTTTATCTTCTCGTCTTTCAAGATGTCAGGGAAATATTCCTCCAGAAGCTCTTCAAATATCTCCTCTGTGGACTTCTCTTATTCTTTCTGTTCTGGAATGCCAATAATTCTTACATTATTCCTCTTCATGTTATTCAGCATGAATCTTAGACTCTCTTCAGATTGCTTTATCTTTTAGCTGCTTGCTCTTCTATCTTAGCAGAATTGAGAGATTTGTCTTCCAGTTCACTAGTTCTGGCTTTCATCTCTTCTGTTTTGCTCCTTTCCCCTTTCAGTGTATTGTCCATTTCTGATATTTTATTATTAATCATCTGGACCTCTTTTTGCAGGTTTTGAATTGTTTGCAATGCTGTATCAATCTAATTTGATTGCTCTTGTACTATTTTCTGACTTTTTCCTTGTTTTCCTCCATCCCTTTTTGGAGAATTTGAATTTGTTTTCATATCATTCTTCTGAATTCTTTCACAGCCATATCTAAAACCTGCTCTTCCTCTTCTAGAAGCCTTTGTCTGTCTGCAGCTCATTTGTCTCAGCTACTCTCTTCTGTTTTTGGACATGTTCTGATATGTTTTGTCATTTCCAATAGTTATGTGGTTTTCCAATGTTTTAGTGGATGTTTGCTCTGTTATTAAGCTTATTGGGTGCCTCCTGGTGGATATGATCAGGAGATAGGCTTCCCTTTTCACATGTAATGTTGAGCAGCTGTTATTGGCTCTTGTCTCAATGGTGGGATATTATGGGGTATGCTTGCAGCTTGGCTATATTGCCATAATTTCTGTCACTTCTTGGGTAACGTAGGGAGAAAAAGCTCCCACCTCCAGGAAAAATGTGTAGTCAAAAGGTCCCAAAGTGGAAGCACTATAAAAGCAGAGACAAAAACCTCCCTGCTTTTAGGGCAGGTGCTCTTTGCTATCCCTGTCTGTAGTTTCACCCTGTGACTTCCTCCCAGGCAGGATGGCCCCAGAGGGAGTCCCGTGCAAACGGAGTCTTTCTCTCTATGTCTTGGGTAAGTTGTGGTCTCAACACTGTACTCTTTTGGGGCATGCACATCCACCCACCTGAAGGCATCCGGGCTAGGCAAAGAGAGCACGACAGGGAAGGGAAAGAATAAAACCTGTAAAATATCTCCACACCTCCTTTTGCAAATGTTGCTTCCCTGCTTTTAGTGCAGGTGCTCTTTGCCAGTCTGTCTGTGGTCAGGTTCTCTGACTTCTTCTCAGGTGTGATGGCCGCAGAGGGAGTCCTATGCAATGGGGCTCTTTCTCTCTATGTCGTCAGAAGGCTGTGGTCTCAACTGTGGACCTTTTTGGGATGTGCGCACCCACGCGCCTGAAGGTGTCTGTGCTGGGTAAAGACAGTAAAACAGGGAAGGGGAGGACAAAAGCGTGTAAAATGCCTCCACACCTCCTTTTGAAACTGTCACTTCCCTGCTTTTAGGGCAGGTATCCTTTGCCGGTCTGTCTATAGTCCTGTCCTCTGCCTGGGTGGGATGGCCTCAAAGGGCTGTGCTGATTTTCAAAACGCAATGTTTTCCTTTATACTGTGATTTTTTTCTGCTTGTGTTTGTGGGAAACTGATGCCCAGACCTCTATGATAGATCCAGAGCTCTGGTGTAGTTCCGTGAGAGCCGTGTCCCTGGGTTTTCAGGCCCACACCCACAGAGGCTGCCCTATCTGCTTCTGCCAACTGGAACAACAACAACAACAACAAAAAAAAAACTCATGTGGTCTTTAATATGTGTTATTTCTGTCTTCTCCCTCTTTTCTTGTGTTAGGTTTGCCAGTGGTTTGTCATTTTTATTAATCCTTTCAAAGAACCAGCTTCTTGTCCTGTTGATTATTTTTATAGCATATCTGTTTTCTATCTCACTTATTTCTGATCTGATCTTTATATTTTATTTTGGTGACTGTAGTTTCCCTCTGTTGGTCTGTTTCTAATTGTTGGAGATGCTATGTTAGTATATTCATTTTGGTTCTTTCTTCTCTTTGGATGTGCGTGTTTATCACAATGAATTTTCCTCTTGGCGCCACTTTCACTGTGTCCCAAAGATTTTGGTATGCTGTATTTTCATTCTCATTTGTTTCTAGGAAACTTGTGAATTCACTTTTAATTTCTTTTTTTACGCAGTTGCTTTTCAGCAGCGTGTTATTCAGTTTCCATGTATTCAACTTTATTTCCTTGGTCTTCTTATTGTTAATTTCTAGTTTTATAGCATAGTGGTCTGAAAAGATGCTTTGTAGTATTTTGATGTTTGTAAATTTATGAAAGCTTGCGTTGTGACCTAATACATGGTCAGTTCTGGAGAATGTTCCATGTGCACTAGAAAAGAATGTATACTGTGCTGTTTGGGGCTGAATGCTCTGTACACACCTATGAGGTCAAATTGGTTGATTGTGCTGTTTTGGTTGTCTGTAACTTTGTCAAGTTTCTTTCTGGTTGTTCTATCCCTTTTCGAAACTCATGTATTAAATTCTTCCACTATAACTGTGGATGTATCTATTTCTTTCTTCAATTCTAGTAGGGTTTTCTTAATATATCTTGGTGCTGTTTCATTGGAAGCGTAGATATTTACTATGGTTATGTCATCTTGCTCAATTGACCCTTTATTCATGAGATAGTGTCCTTCTTTATCTCTTATGCGGTTTTTGCCTTAGAGTTTACTTTATCAGAAATTAGTATTGCCACTACTGCTTGTTTTTTTATTTAACTTAGCTTGGTATATTTTTTTCCATCCTTTAACTTTTAGTCTGTTTTTTTCTTTGTGTGTAAGGCATATCTGTTAGAGGCAGTATATTGAAGGGTCTTATTTTCTTATCCATTCTGCCACTCTGTCTCTTCACTTGTGCATTGATTCCATTGACATTCAATGTAGTAATTCATAGGTATGAATTAATTTCTGTTATTATGTTAATTTCTGTGGTGCTGTTTGTTCCTTTGTTCTGCATGCCTTCTTGGTCTGAGTTTGTGGGGTTTTTTTTGCTGTTTCTTGTTGGTTTCTTCTTAGTTTTCATGTTTCCTTGTTCTTCTTTGATCTTCATTTTAATGGTAAGTTGTGAAGTATTAACATTCTTTGGTGTTACCCTGTAATCTACTAACTTTTCCCTCCATTTAAGACAGTCTATTGTATCCTGTAACCTACCTGATCTCATCACCACCTGAATCTCTGTTCCTATATTTTTCCCTTATTTGACATTGCTATTTTGATCTTCAGTTGACCACCTAGCTCCTTTGAATTCGTTGTAATTTGTTCTCTTTTGGAATCTGCAATCTGTCATCTGAGTTTCAGGTGGTGTCTGTTCTTGTTGGTTTTCAGTACAGAGAATTCCCATTAGGATGTTTTGAAGTGCTGGATTGGCTTTGACAAAATATGTTAGCTTCTGTTTATCCTGGAATGTTTTGATTGCACCATTGTATTTGATTGGCAGTTTTACTGGATAGATGATTCTTGGTTGGCAGTTTTTTTTTTGTTGTTGTTTTTCTTTTAGGGTTTTATATATGTCTCCCCAATGCCTTCTTGCCTGCATGGTTTCTGCTGAGAAGTCAGAGCTTAATCTGATTTGCTTGCCATTTTAAGTAACATTTTTCTTTTCCCTGGCTGATTTTAGGATTTTCTCCTTGTCTTTGATTTTGGAGCACTTGATTATGATATGTCTTGGTGGTTTAGTTTTAGGGTCTATCCTTCCTGAGGTACGTTTGGCTTCTTGGATGTTTATCTTCTCATCCTTCAAAATGTTAGAGAAAATTTATCCCATCAGCTCTTCTACTCTCTCCTCAGTGGACTTCTGTGATTATTCCTGTACTGGAATGCTAATAATTCTTAAGTTATTCCTCTTCATGTTGTCCAGCAGGTATGCTAGACTGTCTTCAGATTTCTTTTTTAACATTTTTTCTGCTTGGTCTTCTATCTTAGCAGTATTGAGAAGTTTGTCTTCCAGCTTGCTGTTTCTGGCTTTCATTTCTTCAGTTCTACTCCTTTGCCCTTTTAATGTACTTTCCATTTCTGATATTTCATAATTAATCATCTGGATCTATCTTTGCATGTGTAAAATTGTTTACAATG
The DNA here is from genome assembly GCF_000296735.1 of Chrysochloris asiatica. NCBI lineage: Eukaryota > Metazoa > Chordata > Mammalia > Afrosoricida > Chrysochloridae > Chrysochloris > Chrysochloris asiatica. Next base: position 496,463 of record NW_006408998.1, on the reverse strand, counting down.
CTGTATCTATCTGGTTTGATTGCTCCTGTAGCATTTTCCTGACTTTCTTATTTCTCTCCATTGCAAAGCATCTTAATTTGTTTCCATATCATTCTTTTGAATTCCTTTTCAGACAGAACCCAAGCCTGTTCTTCTACTGGAAAGACTGTGTCTGCCTCCAGCTTATTTTTCTCAGATACTCTTTTCTGGTTTTGAACGCGTGTGTTGATATCTTTTGTAGTTTTTCTTGGATATTTTCAGTATTTAGGTGGGTTTATAATGCTTAAATGGATGTATGTTGCTGTGTTGTTAAGCTTATTGAGTGTCTCCTGGTGGATATGATTTGGAGATATGCTTCCCTTTTCACGTGTAATGTCTAACAGTTGGTATTGGCTTCTGTCCCAATAGTGGAATATTATGGGGTATGCTTGTAGCATTGCTATATGGCCACAATTTCTGACTCTTCTTGGGTAACGTAGGGAGAAAAAGCTCTCACATCCAGGAAAAAAAAGTGTGATCAAAAGGACCAAAAACAGAAGCAATATAAAAGAAGAGACAAAACCACAACTCTAAAACAAAAATAAAACTGTAGCTGAGTGAACAGTAAGCCTTTGCTGTACAGGCCGGTGTGCATGTATAGTAGAAACCTCCAGCAGTGGGTGGGGGTGTCCACTTGCTCAGGTCCCCCTCTAGTCACCACTGTGGAAGTGAGCAGATGGATATTGAGAGTAATGGAAGAAAAATTGTCCACTATTTTTATCTCTGAGGGTCAGTTAGATATCTGAGTGTGCACAGTGCAATTCTCAAAATAGCTGTGTCGTTGTGTGTAGTAGTTGTTGTTGGCTCTTGTCTTTTATGTTGGGGTTTTGTACAGTTTTCATGTTTTTTTCTGTATGGCCAGACCTGCTTCTTCTTGCTGGGTAGGCAGGAATAAAGGGTCCCACCCAGGTCAGCTTTAGGGCTGGGTCCCAGAGTCAGACATCATAAGCAGCTGCCAACGGATTAGCCCATGGCACCAATGGGCTCCTTTTCTCTGTGCTGTGGGAAAACTGTGGACTCAACGCTAGACCCCTTAGGGCCTGTGCATCCACCTGCCTGAAGGTTTCTGGGCTGGGCAGAGAGGGTGAGACGGGGGAGAGAAGAAAAAAATCCCCCGTACCTATTTTTTCAAAATTCGCTTCACAGGTTTTAGTGCCCTATCTCTGCGCTAAGTCTGGCTGTGGCCCGGCCCTCTTATCTCAGCCCTGGCGGAGTGGCCGTATGGAGAGTCCCCTGTCTCGATGGATTCCAAAATTGCAATATTTTCTTCATACAGTGCTTTTTCCACTGGTGGGTGTGGGAACCTGACATTCTGCACCTTATACTAGATCCAGAGCTCTGCAGCTGCTCCATGAAAATACTTTCTCTGGTTTTTCTGCACCTCCCCCCAAGAAACCTGTTTTACCTGACTCTGCTACACCTGCCTCCAAAACCAGAAGTCTATATTGGAGGTATTATCTTGATGAAGATAATTTTTACATGATTGTAGCAGCACATTGACAAGGAGCTGTCAGAAATTCAAGTCAGGTTCAGAAGAGGATGGTGAAATGAGGGATATTACTGCTGACAGCAGATGATGTTTGGCTGAGAGCATAGAATATCAAAAAGGTGTTTGTTTGCAATTTATTAACTGTGCCAAAAAATTCAACTATGGATCATAACAAAATATGGATAGAACCAGAAAGAATGGGAATTCCAGAAAACTTAATTGTACCCATGTATAACCTGTACATAAACCAAGAAACAGTTGTTTGAACACAAAAAAAAGGGGTAGTGGCTGGGTTAGAATTTTTTTTTTTTAATGTGTGTATCAGGGTTTTATTAGTTCCATTTATTTGTTCACTCTTTATACTGAGCAATTAATCTGAGAAACTGACTTATTTGAAGAAAAGTGTGGCATCAGGATTGGAAGAAGGCTTATTAGCAAGCTGTGATATGCAGATGATACAATCTTGCGTGATGTAAGGGCAGAGATCTTCAAGCACTTTCGTTCAGCTTTCAGCATGGATTACATGTCGGTGTAAAGAAAACCAAAACCCTCACAACTGGACAAAGAAACAGTTTAAACAAAGAAAAGATAAAGATGCCAAGCATTTCATTTAACTTGAATCCACAATCTAAGCTCGTGAAAGTAGCAGTCAAGAATTCAGACACATTGTGCAGATATATTGCAAAAGACCATCTTAAAATGTTAAAGAGCAAATATGTCAGTTTGAGGACTAAGTTATGCCTGATCAAAACCCTGGTATTTTTGGTTACTTTATATGCATGTAAAAGCTGGATAATGATTAAAGACGACTGTAGAAGAATTGGTACCTTTGAATTACGGTGTTGGTGAAAAATATTTAAAGTGCCATTGACTGCCAGAAAAACAAATAGGTCTGTATTGGAAGAATTACAGCAAGAATTCTCCTTGAAAATAAGAATGATGAGAGTTAGCCTCATTTACTTTGGAAATCAAGTGGAACCATTTTTGGGGAAAGGACATTATGTTTCGTAAAGCAGATCATCATTGTAAAAGAGAACAAACCCAAAGGGATGGATTGATGCAGTGGCTTCATTAGTGATCTCAAACAACAATTATGGGGATGTCACGGGACTGTGCAGTGTTTCCTTCTGTTGTGTATAATGTTGTTGCTATGAGTTAAAGCCCACTGAAAGTCACCAAATAACAACCGCAAATCCCCTCATAGATGATGTTGTTGTTGTTAAGTGTAATCAAGTTGGTTTTGACTAATAGTGACCCTGTATAAGGTTTCCAAGGAGCAGCTGGTGAGTTTGAACTATGAACCTTGCAGTTAACAGCCCAGTTCTTATACTACAATGCCACCCTATGTAATTATTCCTAAAAAAAAAGAAAACCTTTTAAAGAAAAATGGACCATACAATTCTTACACTTTGACTATAGCAAATTAGAGAACACAGAACTCATAATACCATGTTTAAAAATGAGTTAAAAGTCATTTTATATCTATCTAAGATAATATTAAATGGGCTTTTTAATTCTGTATTTGGATTTTGCTGTAAACAAAATCAATGTTTTTACCAGTTCATTAATTAAAATGAGTCATAGAATAGGAGACATGAGGGTCCATTTGTATTTAGAGAACTGGTAAAATCAATTTATTATCCAGTCCCACAAAAACCAATTGTACTCCTGACATCAGATAATCCATTTCACTGGAGATTTTCTTCTTTGTCTCTGAAACTCCACTTTACCAAACATGATATACTTCTCCTGATAATATGTCTGAAGCATGAAAGACGAAGTCTGGCAATCCTGGCTTCCAAGGAGCACTCTTGCTGTACTTCTTCCAACACAGATATATTTAGTCCTTTTGAAGTCCATGATACCTTCAATATTCTTCTCCAAAACCATAACTTAAAAGTATGGTCTTCCTTATCCACTGTCCAAATTTTGCATGCATATGAGGTTATTGAAAATACCATGGCTTGGGTCAGGGTGCACATTGGTCCTCAAATTGACATCTTTGCTCTTCAGTATTTTAAAGAGATAACCCCAAGCATTATCTCTTAATAGCTTCTCTTTGACAGTAAGATTCCTAGGATTTTCCTTTAATGAAATACTTTACCTCAGTCAATCAGGCTGACAACATGAATGTATTTGATCTTCTATTTGTCATTCTTCTGATATCATTTATCCAATTACCTCAATATTTGTTTAATCACAATATGCTATAGTAAACATCTATACCAACTAATATTTTTTTGTTCTGCTGTTTAGTCTAAACATTGCCTAATGGTTTATGTGTTTCTGTTGGGTCTCTGGGCTTTTAGCTGCAAGGTTGGTAGTTCAAACTCACCAGTCACTTCTCAGAAACACTTTATTTGTGCCTATGAATTCAAACCAACTTGACAGCACTTAAAAATTATAGATTATGAAATTTTCACTTACTTTACTGAAATCTGCAGTAAAAATAAACTTGGTTTTAACTTTATAGCATATTGCAAAATATATGCTGTATATCAGACATCTGCAAAGATAGTAAGAAACAGGAACTTGGTGCCATTTTTGTTGTTAAATGAGTGTTTAATAAGTTCCTGCTATTATCTTGCAGTATAGTGCGTTATAAATTCAACTGCTAATCACACAGTTAGTAGTTCAAATTTACAAGCTACTTGAAGGGAAAAAATGAGGCTTTCTACTCCCATTAAAATGTACAGACTAAGAAATCCTATAAAGGGATGTTATGGGCCCAAACAAACCACATGGCATGTAACCACAACCACCACCACCAGTTTCTGATGTCAGTCAAGTTCCATCTGATATCAGCAATAATATTCCTAGTGCCACATTTTATCCCTAATCCAGTGTGAATTTCTGATGGTTCCCTGTTGAGATAGTATGATAATCATGTTTTAATAATCTTAAGCAAAATCTTACTTGTGTGTGATAATAATGATATTGTTCAATGATGTCTAAAATCCTTTGGGAGAATTCTCCCTGGAATGGATACAGATCTCTTTCAGTTGGGATTCTGGGTAGCTACCTTTCAGTTTTCTGGCATAGATGAGTAAACTCCTTTAGTGCGACACCAGTTTGTTAATTTTTTTTTCAGTTACTATTCTGTGAATTACTGAAGCCTAGGTTCTACTACATATGTGCACAGATATTCTCGAAAATTAAAGTGACAGTTTCCACTTAAAACCAAACAGCCACCACTCATCTGTCAGTTTATCTAACTGTGGTGGCTTATGAGTGTCTGTGATTCTGAAAGCTATGCAACTAGTATTTTAAATAACCAGCAGGGTCACACATAGCAGACAGGTTTTAGATGATGATCTTTCAGACAAAGACATACTAGGAAGAAAGAGTGAAAAACTACTTCCGAATCTTTAGTCACTGAAAACCTTATGAATAGCAAAGAAACACAGATATAGTGTCAGAAAATAAGCCCCTCAAATTGGAAGGCACTCAAAATGTGACTGGGGAGGAGCTGCCTCCTCAAAGTAGTGTTAGCCATGATGACGCAAATGGAGTAAAGCCCATGGAAGAAAAGCCCATGAGAACTTCATTAGCTGATGGAACACTACTCAAAATGAAGAGAAACAGCTGTAAACATCCATTGAAAATGAGAACATGGAATGTACAAAGTAATGAATCTGGGAGAATTGGAAGTTGTCAAAAATGAAATGGAATGCATAAACATAGATATCTTAGGCATTAGTGAGATGAAATGGACTGGTTTTGGCCATTTTGAATCTGACAACCACATGAATTACTATGCTGGAAATGACAAGTTGAAGAGGAAAGGTGTTGCATTTATTGTCAAAAAGAACATATCCAGATCAGTCATGAGGTACAACGCTGTCTGTGATAGGATAATATACATACGCCTACAGGAAAGCCCAGTTAATACCACTATTATGCAAATTTACACAACTACCACTAAAGCCAGTGAGGATGAAATAAAAGAATTCTACCAAATTTTTCAATCTGAAATTGATCAAACATGCAATCAAGATGTATTGATCATTACTGGTGATTGGAATGCAAAGGTTGGGAGCAAACAGAAAGGATCAGTAGTTGGAATGTATGGCCTTGGTGATAGAAATAATGCTGGAGAAAGCATGATAGAATTCTGCAAAGCTAATGATTTCTTTATTTCAAATACCTTCTTTAGTCAGAATAAGAGAAAACTATACACATGGACCTCGCAAGATGGAATGCATAGAAATCAAATGGACTACATCTGAGGAAAGAGATGATGGAAGAGCTCCATATCATCAGTGAAAACAAGGCCAGGGACAGACCATGGAACAGACCATCAATTACTCTTATGCAAATTCGAACTGAAGCTGAAGAAAATGAAAACAAGTCCACAAGAGCCAAAATATGACCTTGAATATATCCCACCTGAATTTAGAGGTCATCTGAATAACAGATTTGATACATTAAACACTAAAGACCAAAGACCAGAAGAGTTGTGGGATAACATCAAGCGCATCATACATGAAGATAGCAAAAAGTCATTGAGAAGACAAGAAAGAAGGAAAAAGTCAAAATGGATGTCAGAAGAAACACTGAAAATTGCTCTCCAGCATAGAGATGCTAAAGCAAATGGAAGAAATGAGGAGGTCCAAGAGTTGAACAGAAAATTTCAAATGAGCTTGAGAAGATTAAACCAAATATTACAATAAAATGTGCAAATAATTGGAATCAGAAAATAAAAAAGGAAGAACACGCTCAGCATTTCTCAAGCTGGGAGAACTGAATCAAAAATTCAAGCCTAAACTTTCATTACTGAAAGATTCTCTGGCAAATTATTGAATGGTGCAGAAAGCATCAAAAGGAGATGGATGGAATACACAAAGTCACTGTACTAAAAGGAAATAGGTAATATTCAACCATTTCAAGAGGTAGAATATGATCAAGAGCCAATGATACTAAAGGATGAAGTCAAAGGTGCATTGAAGAATTTGGCAAAGAAAAAGGCACCAGGAATTGATGGAATAAAAATTGAAATCTTTCAAGAAAGTGAGGCAGCACAGGAGCCTTTCACTTATCTTTGCCAAGAAATTTGGAAGACAACTATCTGACCAACTGATTGTAAGAGAACCATATTTGTGCCCATTCCAAAGAGAGGTGACCCAACCGAATGTGGAAATCATAGGACAATCTCTTTGATATCCCATGCAAGTAAAGTTTTGCTAAATGTAATATAGAAATGACTACAATCATATATTGACAGAGAACTTCCACAGGTTCAAGTCAGATTCAGAAGAGGCCGTGTAACGAGAGATATCATTGTTGATGTCTGATGGATCTTGGCTGAAAGCAGAGAATATCAGAAAGATGTTTACCTATGCTTTATTGACTATGCAAAGGCTTTTGATTGTGTGGATCATGACAAGCTATGGACAATATTGTGAAGTATGAGTATTCCGGAGCACTTCATTGTGCTCATGAGAAACCTAGACCTGGACCAAGAAGCAGGTGATCAAATGGAACATGGGAATACTGAATGGTTTTAAATTTTAAAAAGTGTGCAACAAGGTTGTATTCTTTCAACATACTTATTCAACCTGTATACTGAGCAAATAATCCAGGAAGCTAGATTATATTAACAGCAACATGACATCAGCATTGGTGGAAGTCTCATTAAAAACCTACAATATGCAGATGATACAACCTTCCTTTCTGAAAGTAAAGAGGACTTAAAACATTTACTGATGAAGATCAAAGAGCACAGCCTTTGGTATGGATTACATCTAAATGTAAAGAAAACAAAAATCCTCACCACTGGACCAATAAAAACATTCTTATCGATGGAGAAAAGATTGAAGCTGTCAAGGACTTCATTCTTCTTGGATCAACTATCAACATTCACGGAAGCAGCAATCAAGAAATCAAACAAAATACTGCATTAGGCAAATCTGTTGCACAAGACTTTTTTTTTTTTTAATTGAGTGAAGGTTTACAGAGCAAGTCATCAGTTTTACATTCAACAAGTCATATAGTTCGTGTCATCACAATGATTGCAATTCCTTACATGTGCCATCAGTTAACAGTTATTTTTCCCTCCCCCGCGCCCCCACCTGCTGTATAATTATCATAGAATGTTTCATTTAACAAGAAAATCTTTTCTTAACTTTTTTACAACAGTGATCTCATAAAATAATGTGTCCTTTTGTGATTGTGGTGCTGTAGAATAATACACTGGATCATAAAGGTCAGTTTGAACTGTAGTCAGTAGTTCAAACTTACCTCCGTTCCTGAGAAACCCTATACAGAGTCACTATGAATTGAAAGCAACTTAACAGCACTTAACAACAATTTCACTGAGCATGAAGTCCTCCTGGTGTGGCACTGTGGGTTAATGCATTGGACTGCAAAGTTGGTTTGAATGGCAAGGTCGGTGTTTCAAGCTCACCAGCTGTTCCTTGGAAACCCTGTACAGGGTCGCTATGGGTTGGAACCGACTCAACGGCACTTAACAACAAGGTCCTCCAGGTTCATTCATGTTGTAAGGTGTTTTGCAGATTCCTCATTACTCTTCAACGTTGCCACATAGTATTCCATTGTGTGTATGTACCAAAGTCTGTTCATCCAATCTTCTGTTGATGGCTGTCTCCACCTTTTTGCTACTTTGAATAGTGCTGCAATGAACATGGATGTTTATATGTATTCATGTCAAAGCTCTACAAAATAGAGCCAATCTTAATGATGTAAATGGAACAAAGCTTTTAAACCTTCATTTGCTGGTGTGGCACAACTCAAAATGAGAACAAACATCTGCATTCTTTCATTAATAATTAGAATGTGGAATGTACAAATATGAACCTAAGAAAATTAGAAGTTCTCAAAAATAAAATGGAATGTGTAGTTCTTTGTGGGAATGATGATCTGCTCTGTAAAGTTTTACTGGATTCACAATAAAAAAGTCTTCAAAAAAAAGGTCTTTCACTCTGATTGATATCAGTAAAGTTTGATATCCTCTGCATTAGTGAGCTGAAAATGGACTGTTATTTGTCATTTTGGATCAGATCATGGTCCTTTTTGTCACATCTTTTCAATGGCCATTCACTGTCATCATGTGGATGTATTATGAATGTTTCTATTTTTTCATCCTGATTGATGTTTTTGTTCTCACTTTCCTGTGTGTTAATTTTCTATTTCTATATCCATGTTGATTTATATTTTGGTCTTTTAACTATAGCTTTTTTTTATTTTTTATTTTAAGCTTTTATTGTTAATTGAGTGAAGGTTTACAGGGCAGATCATCTGTTTTACATTCAACACATCATTGCAATGATTACAATCCCCTCCACGCACCATCGGCTAACAGTATTTACCTTTTTTTTGGATGTACACATACCATATTGAAAATATATATTTGTTTAAATGTCTACAGGGCACATTTTGCAAGCCAGCCTCCTGCCCACAGGCACACTGCCTTTCTCAGTCCATGGGCTGCTAGTTCTCTGCTTCTCTGTCACTCTATGTCATCGCCTCTGACACTAGCTCTGTTGTCACCACTATTTTGGCAACAACATCCTTCGCTTCTCTCATGCTCTTCCCTATTGATAGTCCCTATTGATAGTCCTACGGTCCTCTGTTCCTGAACTATAGCTTTTTTTTTTTTTTAATGATAGTGTACATGGGAGAACTTTAGTTTTACATTCATTCCATCGTATATCATCTCATTGCCATGGTTCCAATCCTCTCCATGCATCATCAACCACCCAAAGGGTATATCCCAGAAACCCGCCCCCTATACTTCCCCCTCCTCTCTCCAGTTTTCGGCCCACAGTCCCTTTCCCTCTTTGGGTCCAAAGTCCCCAGTCGCTTCATCACTCCACGTCATCATCTCTGTCTCTATCTCAGGCATCTCTGTTTCTCTGGGTAGGGTCCCGCTCTTGGCTCTCGGCTCTTCTCCATTGATGGTCCCAGAGGCCTCCGCTCCTATCCTGGAAAATTAATCACTCCCTTCCTTGTTACAAAACTTCTACCTTTGCATTTCCAACCTTCATAGTCTGTCCTGATAAGCATTATTCACTACAGTATCATAAGTTACCCATTTGTACCTCCTTTCATCAGCTCTGCCCAGACAGATTAAATAGTACCTACTGGAGGTTCTGCCTTCTGCTATGCTCCCCAGCACTAGGTTCCCTCTTGAAAGCTTGTAAGCCAGTCACTTCTTGCCTTTGTAGTCCCCCCCTCCCATTTGCGTATCCAATGTCTAAGCTGCCCTTCTCCGTCCCCTCTGTGTGTGGGGTGTGTGTGTGTGAATGTTTCTTGCTGTGAGGATTTGTTCCCTCTTTTGAGTCACTGCTTCATAGGCATAGGTCAAGTTCATCAGACTGTATCAGCTCACTCTTTTTTTTCCCCCTCTTCTTTCCTCTCCTGGTTGAGCTCCGATCATCCAGTCATCTGGTCCAGGTCACTTGGGTATCATTTGCAAGTGTGGGCACTCCTGTGCATCTGTCCTCTCTTCCCGTCAGCCGGTAGCTCAGCTCTCCTCTTGAATCCTCTGTGGCCACGCCACTGACTCTGGGCCCAAGAGTCCCCAGGCCTCCAACTGGGTCCACAGAAGTCCACTGAATATTGTAGGGCTTAGTTTGCCGCTTCATTGCTGCTTTTACCTCACTTTCCCCCATCAGTGATGTATGTGGTCACCAATCAGAGTGTGCATTTCCACTGAGTCTTAGTCTTGGAATGGGGTTTGCGTTGAGCGGAACTGGCCACTTGCCTTGATGTTTCCTAGGGAAGCAATTTGTTTGTTCTTGTAGTAACAGTCCATCTGCTTCCATTTTTCCTGCAGGTCTTTCTTTCAAGAGGTATCTTTTATTCTTCTAGCTGCTCTAGGCTGGTCTGCTCATCCTTTCAAGTGGAGATTTCTCATCTCTAGGATCTGGATGTGGTTCTGATTTCTACCTATAGTTTCATGTATTGCAAAGGCTCCACAAGAAGGCTTGTTCACTGGGTACGCTGTAGTCCCATTTTAGGTATTCCAATCAGTCATAGGCAGAAGACGGACTTACAAGCCTTCTAGTGTGGTGTTTCTGACTATTCCTTTCTCTCCCTCTCCAGTGTCTACTCTATATTATAATGCAAGGGAAACCAAGATTAGAACAAACAAACAAACAAATAAAAAACAGTCAAGCATCTTAACATGATTCCTCCCCCCCCCCCCCATTCCAACCATAACTCAATCCCTGTATCTCAGAGCCCTGCCGTTACAAGGCTGTGCATATATCGTCCATTATCTCTGACCCATTTAGCCATTTCGAACATGCCCAATTGTTCTCCCATCTGCCCCGTTTCTCAACTTCCCTCTAACTCCCTGTAGATTGTTTGGACCTCTTTCTGTAGGTTTTGGATTGTTAACAATGCTGTATCTATCTTGTTTGATTGTTCCTGTAGCGCTTTTCTGACTTCTTCCTTATTTTTCTCAACTCCATTGTAAAGTGTTTTCAGATATTTTGTCATCATTTTTCTGAATTCTTTCTCAGGTATCTCCAAGACCTGCCCTCCTTCCAGCATGGAGAGAAGGTCTACTTCTGGTTCATTTGTCTCAGATATTTTATCTTTTTTCAGGACATGTGCCGATATGGTTATCTGCTTTTGCTTCTTGCACATGTTTAATGTTTATCTGTGATCCTAATAATTAATTAAGTATGTGTTTTGGTAATTTTTTATGTTTTCTGATTACCTCTAGGAAGATGTGATTAGGATGTGGTCTTCCCTTTCCACTCTCCTTATTGCTTAACTCAGAGTAACTTTTTTGGGCCTCAGTTGGGCCTGGGCCTCAGCAGTGGGCTGTTTGGGCCTCGGGTGGGTGGGTTGAGCCTAGGGCTGGCGGTTTGGGCCTCTGGGGTCCTGGGCGTCAGCGACTGGGCTGCAGGAGGGTTGGTCCTCGGGTGGGTGGTTTGGGCCTTGGGCTGGATGTTTGGGCCTTGTGCGGTAGTTTTGGGCCTCAGGGGGCCTGGGTATCAGCAGCTGGGCCTCGGGTGGCTTGGGCCTCAGCAGGAGGGTTGGGCGGATTGGGCCTCAGGGGGCCTGTGCCTCATGGACTAGGCTGAGGGTGGGTTGGGTCTCAGGGACACTGGGCCTTGGCGAACGGGATACACTGCGGGTTGGGCCTCCACTGCCCTGGGCCTCAGAGACCTGGCTACACAACGGATTGAGCCTTGGGGGCCCTGGTCCTCGGTGGCGACCGGGCTGTGGACCACCTGGGCCGCGAGGCGGGTAGGCGTTTTAGGCCTTGGTTGGGCCTTGGCCTTTGTGACCAGTCTGGGCAGGTTGGGCCTCAGGGCAGGCCTTGGCCTCAGTGGGCAGGCCTGTGCTTTGGGCGTTCCTGGGCCTCGGTGGTTTGGCAGAGGGCTGGTTTAGGCCGGGGCAGTAGAGGGCTGGGGGCAATGGCTGCAGAGAGGTAGTGTCCATATTTGATGAAGTAAAAAGTGCCTCTCTCAGTCTTTCTGTACCGTGGGTACCCCAAATTTCCTGATACCCGTGCTGATATCCCTCTCTATTTGTTTGGCTTTGTTAGTTTATGCTTCCTTTTCTATGGAAATGCAGCCTTCTAAGTGGGGTTGCTCTAGCCCTGCATTCCAAGGTCTGCAGGGGGCAGAGGCACTCACCGGCACAGATGCAGAAGCGGGAGCTGCACGCAGGCAGGCAAAAGCTCAAGATGCTGTAATTCCCCAGCAATTAGATCTTTTAAAAAAACGAGTTCAGAATGTTGAAATATAAGATTTTATGTTTGTTCAAAGGCTGACTGTCTGCTAGACAGAGGTTTCTTATGTGTGATTCCTCCCCTTTTCCCCGAGACTGCCCTACCTGAGCTGCCTGGTCAGGGAAGTGCCGGAAGTCCTTTCTTGCACAATACCTTTTTAAAGTGTTGAAGAGCAAAGATGTCAGCTGAGGACTAAGGTACACCTGACTCAAGCCATGCTATTTTCATTAACCTCATATGCATGCAAAAGCTGGACACTGAATAAGGCAGACTGTAGAATAATTTATGCTTTTGAGTTATGGTGTTGGAGGAGAATATTGAAAGTACCATAAACTGCTAAAAGAGCCAATAGATCTGTTTTGGAAGAAGTACAGTCAGAGTGCTCCTGGGAGGCCAAGATGGCCAAGCTTCATCTCTCACATTTTGGACATATTGTCAGAAGGACCAGTCACTAGAGAGGAATATCATGCTTGGTAATGTGGAGGGTCAGAGGAACAGAGGAAGACCCCAAACAAGATGGATTGGCCATGTAGCAGCATTGATGTACTCAAGTGTGGCACCAGTGGTGTGATTGGCTCAGGATTGGGCAGTGTTTCGTTCTGCTGTGCATGAGGTCGCTATGGGTCAGTACCAACTTGATGGCACCTAACAACCACAACCATTTTTAAACAATGCCTTCAATGAAACTTGAAATTCTTTCTTTAGTACTGTTAGTGCTTTAGTATGTGATACCTCTTGAAATGACTCAACATTGATCATTTCTTTTTGGTATACTGACTCTGTGTATTCTTACCTTCATCTTTCAATGCTTTCTGCATCACTCAATACTCTATATGTATAATTTCATACTACAGGGACTGGTCCCTTCTGACAGAATATCTGAAATATGAAAGTCAAAATCTGACCATCTTAGTTTCTAAATAGTGTTCTGTTTGTACTTCTTACAATACAGATTTGTTTTTCTTCTGGCTGACCATGGTAGTTTTAATATTCCTTTCCAACATCGTAATTCAAATGCATCGATTCTTCTGTGGTCTTCTTTATTCATTGTCCAATGTTCACATGTATAAGCCGCTATTGAAAATACCATGGCCCTCGGGTCTCCTCAGAATAATCCCCCTTCCAAGACTAACACTTAGTGGGAATAAACATTCTTATTGGTGACCATGTTCGTCAAAACAGCAATGAAGCTATGTGCGAGCTAAGCCCTACAACATTCAATAGATTTCTGTGAACCCGGGTGGAGACCTGGTTGGCCAGCAGTGTGGCAAGACCTGGGGACTCTTGACCCAGAGTCAATAACATAGCGAGAGAGGACTAGAGTGGAGAGTGAAGCGTCCATCTGATAGAAGAGAGGGCATATGCATAAGAACACCCACATTTGAAGATAATACCCACTTGACCTGGCCTCAATGACTGGATGATCAGAGATCAACTAGAAGAACAAAGAAGAGGGGAAAAAAAGAGTAATCAGATACAATTTGATGAACTTAACCTACACCTATGCATGCAGTAGCTCAAAAGAGGTAACAAATCTTTACAGCAAGATCATTCCCACCCCCTCCATACACAGAGTGGACAGGGATAGGCAACTTGGACATTGGCTACCCAAAATGAGAGAGGGGCTACAAAGTCAAGAAGTGACTGGCTTACAAGCTTTCAAGAAGGAACCTAGATTCAGAGGGAGTGGAGGAAGGTAGACTCTCCACTGAGTAGTATCCAATCTGTCTAGGCGGGGAAAAAATGTGCATAGGTCTCTTGTGATACAATAGTGAATAATTGTTATCAGGACTGATTGTGAGGGTTGAACATGTAAAGGTAGACATTTTGTAGCAAGGAGGGGAGTGATTAACTTTGCAGTCTAGGAGCGGAGATCTCTGGGACCATGAAGGGAGAAGAGCGGAGAGCGGAATCCTACCCAGAGAAGCAGTGATGCCTGAGATGGAGGCAGAGTCAATGATGAGGAGGGATAGAGCATCTGGGGACTTTAGACCCTGAGAAGGAGAAGGGCTGTGTGCTAACGACCAGAGTGGGGGTGGGAGGCACGCTTGTAGGGTATACCCTTTGGTTGGTTAATGATTCATGGAAGGGATTGTAACCATGGCAATGAAATGATAGACAATAGGATGAATGTAAAACTAGTGTTCGTCCATGTAAACTATTACATAATTCACAATAAAAAATTAAAAAAAAAAAAAAAAAAAAACACATGGCTTTTTTCAGGCACACTTTAATTCTCAAATGGACACATTTGGTCTTCAACACTTTAAAGAGATTTTTTGCGTCAGATTTTCCTAATACAAGACATAGTTTGATTTCCTGACTGCTACTTCCATGATACTGTAGTGTTTCTAAGGCTGTAAACCTTTTCTTCCACAGATCCTCTGGTAGTTTTGAACTGCTGACTGTGAGATTAGCAGCCCAGTTCAAAACCACTACACTACAGCCAGGGTGTTTCTTGGAGGCCAGGATGGCCAGACTTTATCTCTCATACTTTGGTCTTCTTGTCAGGAGGGAGGAATCACTGGAGAGGGATACCATGTTTGATAAAGTGCAGGGTCAGAAAAAAGGAGGAAGTCCCCCATTGAGGTGGGTTGGCAAAGTGGCAGTATCAATGGGCTCAAGCATGGCAACAATTGTGAGGTTGGCCCAGGCAGTAGGTTCCAACTCGATGGCATCTAACAATAACAACAACAACAACTTCCAGGATTGTTAATAGAGGATACAAGCAAAATGAAGTCTTTGACAACTTCAATCTTTTCTCCATTTATATGGATGTTGTTTATTTGTCCAGTGGTGAGGACTTTTTTTTTTTTTTTTTTACATTGAGGTGCAACCTATACTGAAGGTTTGGTCTTTGATCTTAATCAGTAACTATTTTAAGTCATTTTAAGTCCTCTTTAACTAAGGTTGTATCATTTGCATGATTTTGCTTATAGAATCCTTGAATATTGCAAGGCAAAGCTTGAATGTTTTCTTCACATTTTTATTTTTTTTAAACCTGAGAATTGCTGAGTGTTTTCTTCGCTTTTGGTTTACTAATTCCAGGCCTTTGTACATTTAAGTATAATCTTTGCCTTTATCTTCTTGAGCTGCATTTTGAAATATTCTATTCCACTCTTTTATTTCCACATTTCTTCTATTTGCTTTAGCCTTTCTACATTCAAGAACAAGTTTCAGAATTTCCCCAGATATCCATTTTTGTCTTTTATTTTTTTCTTTTCTTTTTAATAACTTTTTGTGTTCTTTCTTGATAGCTGTAACCAGATGATTTTTCTGGGTTTTGGTCATTAGTGTCTAGTGCATTCAATCTGTTATTGAGATGGTCTCCATTTAATTTGGGATATATTCAAGATCATATGTTTGGCTTTTGTGGACTACTTTTAATTTTCCTCAGCTTCAACCTGAACTTGCACATAAGCATTTTATGATATGTTCCATAGTTGGTCCATGACCTTGTTTGCACTAATGATATTGAGTTTCTCCACTGTCTCTTCTCACAAATGTAGTCAATTTGTTTCCTGAGTATTCTATCTGGATACATCCATGTGTAGTCACTTTTATGTGTTTAAAAGTTGTATTTTCAATGAATACATCATTGGTGTTGCAAAATTATATCATTCCCAGCATTATTACTGTTACTAAGGCCATATTTTCGAACTGTGGATCCTTCTTTTTTGTGTCCAACTTTTGCATTTAAATTGCCAGTAATTTTTAATGCATCTTGATTCCATGCTTTTTCAATTTCAATCTGAAAACAGTAGAATTCTTCAATTTCATCAGTAATTGAGTTAGGGTTTGGTGCATAAATTTGAATAATAGTGGTATTAACTGGTCTTCCTTATAAGCATATGGATATTATCCCATCATAGGTAGCATTGTACTTCAAGATGTATCTTGAAATGTTCTTTTTCACAATGAATATGTCATTATTCTTCTTTAATTTGCCATTCTATGCACAGTAAATCATATGATCATAGGATTAAAAAGACCAATACCAGTCCATCTGAGCTCACTAATGCCTGAGAGATAGGTCTTTATTTGCTCCATTTCATTTTTGACAACTTCCAACTTCCCTTGATTGATAACTTTACACATTTCATGCTCTGATTATTAATGGGTGTTTGTTTCTGTTTCTTCTCATTTTGAGTTTTGCTCCATTAGCAAATGAAAGTTCCATAATTTTTGTTTATTTCTCTTCATTATGGTTGGCTCTACTTTGAGGAGGGAGTTTTTCCTCAGTGGTATTTTGAGTGTCTTCCATGCTTAGAAATTCATCATCTGGCACTCTATCTGATAATGTTCTACTGTTATTCGTCATTTTTTTATTGGCTAATTATTCAGTCCATTTCTCCTTTTTCCTTATCTGTTTTATTCTGGAAACTGCACTGAAACTTGTCCATCAAGAGTGACACTGCTTGTATTTAAAATTCTGATGGCAAAGTAGCCGGTATCACAGCAACATGCAAACCACCTGATAGAAGAATTGTGGAAATAGTTAAACATATATGAATAAAGCAAGAAAGTTACATATGTGTATATGTATATACGTTGTTCTAGTTGAATACCATCTAGTCAATTCTGACTCATAGTGACCTGTGCAGCGTTTACAGGGAGTGGCTGGTAAGTTTGAATTTCCATCCTTGTGACTATCAGTCCACTGCTTATCCTACAGAGTCCTAGTGTGTTGCTATAGGAAAACACTGGAATACTATCAGAACAGTAGTTCAAACCCACCCATCACTGCTATAGTACAAGGTCAGATATATACATATGCATATGTGCAAATATACATATATACATGCATGCATAGAACTTTCTTGCTTTATTCATTTGTTGTTGTTTTTGTAAAGTGCTGTCCAGGGGATTCCCACCCATAGCGACCCTGTATAGGGTTTCCAAGGGACAGCTGGTGAGCTTGAACCACTGACCTTGCAGTAAAATGACTTTGCTGTCTGATCATTCACCCACCATCACACATACATCCTCCTGAGAACAATTAACTTAGATATTACATTTTTGGTTTTTCAAATATTCTGTTAATTTCTAATTAAGATCTAATTCCACATATGTAATGACAAATTACCTTGATTAAAGCTCTCACAATCTCTTGCATATCAACTCATTATATGCTAAAAATATCTTCATATATTCATTGCCTAAATGTGGTAAATCTGTGAGACTCCCCCCCACCATGGTGAATTGTCAGAGGAAAAAATAATACATGACATACAGACTGATAGTGCCCCACAGTTCTGAACTTGCCCAAGAAATGTAAGGATTTACTTCCTTTATTCCATGCTAACAATACAGCACTTAATGGATGAAAAGCAAAAAGAATAAATGAAACCAGCATTCAAAGAGCCTGAAGAATTTGTTACCATTTGCATCTTGTGGACTTCACTTCTTTCAGGCAATGAAATATCTGATTTATTTGATTACACTTAGGAGAAAACAAATTGCTATGACATTCCTAAAACATCTGTAATTCTCTCCACAGGCAGCTTAGAGTCTTCCTGACATTAAGGCTCTGTTTTCTGTAGCTACTTTTGTCTGTTGAAAGTACTGTTAACATTCTTAAAAAGTAGCTTTCCTTTTTTAATATCATAACCCAACTATCTAAAGTAAATTGTTTGACTTAAATTCACACAAATCACTATGATACTCAAACAATATATCCTTGATGTGGGTTTTCAATAATATGCTTTGTGAGAAGAATTACATTTTCAGTTATAAAATAAATTCTTAATTATTCACAAACAATTATCAGTTAATATGTATTTCAAATATTTTGACTTATAGTTGTTGTTGTTAAGTACCGTGGAGTTGGTTCCGAGTCATAGTGACCCTGCACAGGGTTTCCGAGGCTGTAAATCTTTACAGGAGCAGAAATCCTCATCTTTCTCTTCCAGAACTGCTGGTAGTTTCGAACTGCCAACTTTGAGGTTAGCAG
Organism: Chrysochloris asiatica; assembly: GCF_000296735.1. Classification (NCBI taxonomy): domain Eukaryota; kingdom Metazoa; phylum Chordata; class Mammalia; order Afrosoricida; family Chrysochloridae; genus Chrysochloris; species Chrysochloris asiatica. The sequence goes on along the minus strand of NW_006408998.1, from coordinate 478,292 downwards.
CCCAATTCGTAACCACTACTCTACCAGAGTTCCTTGCCTTATAGTTAGGAGAACTTATATTTTTTTTCTTCTATATAACACACTCTTACTACAAATTTTAATCTCTGACAGCTACAATTGTTGATTGTCCAATGTCACTGAAATTATTTTTATGCATGTAAAAACATCATTATTTCCCCAAAGATGTAATTATATTTTCTATTCTTTATTATTTTAAGCTAATATTTTGAATTTAAGAACTAATGACATATTCAAATGTTTGCATGGTGTATTTTAAAGTGTCATAGAGTTCACTCTGATTCACAGTGAGCCTGTATAGGGTTTTTGAGGCTTAAAATCATTACAGAAGCAGATAGTCTCATCTTTCTCCCACAGAGCATCTGGTAAGATCGGATGTCTGCCTTGTGGTGCACAAGTGCTTATCCTGTGGAGCCACCATAATCCCCAAATGGATGTTGTTGTTCACAAATCCCCTGAAATTTTATGCACAATTAGAGTTGTGTACTGGTGTGGAGCTATGGGTTAATGCACTGAACTACAAGGTTGATTTGAATCAACTGGTGGTTCAAGTTCACCAGCTACTCCTCAGAATCCCTATACAGGGTTGCAATGAGCCGGAATGATTCGACAGCACTTAACTACAATGATATTCTGATAGAACAAAAATGCACTGATGTAATTAGATTTCAAACCTAAAATATGTACCAAGTTATCAATAGTTGAAGATGAGTGGTGTGATAATAGGATAGAAAATATATTTTATAAATTTTGGTAGCCTTTACATAATAAAATCAACAGTACTATTTGGTGTTTAAGATTCCAAACATTATCATTTTTATATTGAAAATATTATATATTAAACAGAAAATTAGTTTGTATATAATATCCATAAAAATATCAAATATGGTTTTTAAACTGATTAAGTGAACATTGTTTTGTGTGACAAAAGATTTACTGTATACCAGAATTTCTCATTTTTTTCAATAATTACAATCATTTCTGTGATATAGAATGGATGTAAGAACTTGTTAGAACTGTAAACTGACCACATTTTTTTCCAAGTTTGAGCTAGAAGAACAATTATTTTGTGGTATATGCCATTTTTAAAATGCCATAGGATTTTTTGTTGGATGATTGATTGATGTTCAAATCACTGCCTCTTCAAAGTAATTTTAAGTCAAAAAGTCAAACAATTGAACAAATTTCAGTAGACTATGAGCCTGGGATAAATAAAATAGATCTTATATGTTGCATATGCCATTGAGTCAGTTCTGAGTCATAGTGACTCTGTATAGGTTTTCCAAGACTGTATATCTTTAAGGAAGCAGAGTCTCATCTTTCTCCCATGGAGTGGTTGGTGGGTTTGAACTGCTGACCTTGCAGTTAACAATCCAATGTGTAACCCACTGCACTCCATCATTACCTAGAATAGGGACATAATACTCAACAGACAGAACTATCATGACAATATTGAAACGCCAGTGTGCTGTTCAGTACAAGGAAGTTTTATTGTCAGTATAATTAATAATCCTTTTCATAGCCCCATGAGACAGGCAGAGTTGTCCTGTTTTTATCAGTGTTGTTTTTTATCTTCAATCTGAAGGGCTTTGCTTCATAGAGTATAGTCTGAAAACCAGCAGCATCAGCATTACCTGAGAGATTGATAGAAATGCCTACATCAGAATCTACATTTTAACCCTGTGGTAATTCATATGCCTGCAGACAGTTCACAGAGGTTGAGAGCACTGTTTTAGGTCCTAGACCAAAATCAAAGTTATTGGTCCTGGTCTACTGACAAGGACTGATATGCCAACAGCATTCTTATGGTGTATTGTACCCATGGCTTGAGATAGCTGGAGAGAACACTGTAAAGCCCCTCCTTAGGGATAATGGGGAGTCTGGGTTAAAGGGATCCAACAGGCTTTATCTTTCTATGCCATTCATTTCCTCAGAAGTACTATTTACAAAGGGTCTGACTGGGATTAAATCCCAAGTCTTTCTGATTCCAAAGTCCATGTTCTTTTCAATAAACTACGATGTATCAGTAAAGAAGAATGCTGGGCTGTGTGTATGATAACTCTCCATTCCCCATAGTGTTCATATTTCTACACTGGTTGTTTATTCTATTACTGAGTTCTTGGAGGAGACTTAAAACAAAACAAAACCAACTTGAGTTGAAAACCAGGATGTTGCACCTTAATCAGTGATACCATTTTTATTTTTTAATGAGGGTGACTATTGTGAAATAAATAATAATTACTCAAAACTAATGAAATATTTTAGTTTCCTTGCTAAAAAAGCATATGGAAGCTAAAAGAAAGCACATGGGTGTTTTGGGGAAGCATATTGGTGAATGGACAAATTACAGTGGTGCCAATATTCCTTTTCTGTCTGGCTGGGGCAATAACTATGTGTGCTGGCATCTGAGTCCTTATGTGTTTAAAAGGATTTTTTAAAAATTCCCATCTGATGTGTGCCTTGAATTGTTTCTAGAATTACACAACTTTAGCTCATGATTCTTTGAGCCATTCTTCCATCAATATATTACTGGTTGGGTGTTTACTAAACATAAAGTATTTGCTATAGGTAACTATCATGGAATCCTTGTGTGGCACTGTGGATTAATGCCCTAGACTGCAAAGCTGTTTAAACTTCAAGGTCAGTGGTTTAAACTCACCAGCTGCTCCTCATAAATCCTATACAGGGTTGCTATGGGTCGGCACCAACTCGATGACACCTTACAACAACAACAACAATAGGGCGTCCACCACTTCTCTGTCAGTTTGTCATACTGTGGTGGCTTATGAGTTGTGATTCTGGAAGTTATACTACGGGTATTTTAAATACCAGCAGGGTCACCCATGGTGGAGAGGTTTCAGATGAGCTTCCAGATGAAGATAGACAAAGAAGAAGGAGTGATGAACTATTTTGAATAGGTAGTCACTGAAAAACTTATGAATAGCACAGAAACACTGTCAGATATAATGCTTGAAAATGAGTCCCTCAGGTTGGAGGGTACACAAAATGAGAGTAGGTTAGAGCTGGCCTCCTCAAAGTAGAGTTGACTGTGACGACACTAATGAAGTAAAGCCTGTGAGAGTAAAGAGACACTGAAAGTTGCTCTCCAGCATAGATATGATATTCTAAAGCAAATGGAAGAAATGAGGAGGTGCAAGAGCTGAACAGAAATTTTCAAAAGTCAGTTCGAGGAGACAAAGTCAAATAATCCAATCAAATGTACAAAGATCTGAAGTTAGAAAACCAAAAGGGAAGAAAATGCTCAGCGTTTCTCAAGCTGGGGGAACTGAAGAAAAAATTCAAGCCTTGACTTTCATCATTGATGGATTCACTGGGCAAATTATTAAATGATGTAGAATGCATCAAAAGAAGATAGAAGGGATACACAGAGTCTCTTTACCAAATGGAAGTGGTCGATGGTCAACTGTTTCAAGAGGTAGCATGATCCTCTCTTTTTCGTGACGCTGAGGAAGCCATCGGCTGCTTCATCATGAAGCTGAAATCTCCTTCCCAGCCACTGACTGCCAAAAACTCATTGAAGTGGACGATGAACGCAAGTTTCATAAATTTTATGATAAATGAATGGCCACAGAAGTTGCTGCTGACTCACTGGGTGACGAGTGGAAGGGTTATGTTGTCCCCATCAGTGGTGGGAATGACAAGCAGGGTTTTCCCATGAAGCACGGCGTCTTGACCCATGGCCCTGTCCACCTGCTTCTGAGTAAGGGGCATTCCTGGAGAAAGAAAGTGCAAATCTGTCCGGGGTTGCATTGTGGATGCCAACTTGAGTGTTCTCAACTTGGTCATTGTAAAAAAAGGAGAGAAAGATATCCCAGGACTGACAGATACCACTGTGCCTTGTCACCTGGGGCCTAAGAGAGCTAGCAGAATCCACAAACCTTTCCATCTCTCTAAAGAAGATGATGTCCACCAGTATGATGTAAGAAAGCCACTGAATAAAGAAGGCAAGAAACCCAGGACCAAAGCACCCAAGATTCAGTGTCTTGTTACTCCATGTGTCCTGCAACACTAACGTTGGCATATTACTCTGAAGAAACATCACACTAAGAAAAATAAGGAGGAGGCTGCAGAATATGCCAAGCTTTTGGCCAAGAGGATGAAGAAGGCCCAAGAAAAATGTCAGGAACAGATTGCCAAGAGACGGAGGTTGTCCTCACTGAGGGCTTCTACCTCCAAGTCGGAATCCAGTCAAAAATAAGAAATTTCTATGTGTGACAAATAAATATGCTCATATTAAATCTAAAAAAAAAAAAAAAAGAGAGAGAGAGAGGTAACAAGATCAAGAGCCAATAATACTGAAGGAAGAAGTCCAAGGTGTATTGAAGGAATTGGCAAAGAACAAGGAACCAGAATTTGAAAGAATAAAAATTGAACTCTTTCAAGAAAGTGAGGCAGCACAGGAGGCACTCACTCATCTATGCCAAGAAATCTGGAAGACAACTATCTGGCCAACTGATTGAAAGAGATCCCTATTTGTGCCCATTCCAAAGAGAGGTGAACCAATGGAATGCTGAAATCATCAGACAATATATTTGGTATCCCATTTGAGTAAACTTTTACTAAAGGAAATACAGAAACAGCTGCAAGTATACATTGAGATAGAACTTCCATCGGTTCAAGCCGGATTGAGAAGAAGACATGGAATGAGGGATATTATTGCTGAACAATGAAGAATTAAGATATACGTGGAACAAGGGATATCATTGCTGATGCCCAATAGATCTTGGCTGAAACAGAATACCAGAAAGATGTTTACCTGTGCTTTATTGACCATGCAAACATTTTCAATTGTGTGGATCATGAAAAGCTATCAATAACATTTCAAAGTAAGAGTATCCTGAACACTTAATTGTGCTCATTTGGAATCTGTACATGGCCCAAGAGGCAGTTGTTCAAACAAAACATGGGAACACTGAATGATTTAAAATTAAGAAAGGTATGTGACAGGGTTGTTTTCTTTCACCATACATATTCAACCTGTATGCTGAGCAAGTAATCCGAGAATCTGGGTTATATGAAGAAAAATGCATCATTGGAGGAAAACTCATTAACAATCTGCAATATGCAGATGATACAACCTTGTTAGCTGAAAGTGAAAGTGAAGAGGACTTAATATACTTATTGATGAAGACCAAAGAACACACATTTTGGTATGCATTGTATCTCCATGTAAAGAAAACAAAATCCTCACCACTCGCCCAAGAAACAACATTCTTATCAATGGAGAAATGATTGAAGTTGTCAAGGAGTTCATTCTTCTTGGATCAACCATCAACACTCATGGAAGCAGCAGCTAAGAAATCAAATGACATATTGCCTTAGGCAAATCTACTGCACAAGACCTTTTTAAAGTGTTGAAGAGCAAAGATGTCAGCTTGAGGACTAAAGTGTGTCTGACCAAAGCCATGGTATTTTCAATAACCTTATATGCATGCCAAAACTGGACAGTAAATAAGAAGACCATAGAAGAATTGATGCTTTTGAGTTATGGTGTTGGTGGAGAATATTCAAAGTGTCATGGGCTGCCAAAACAACAAACATATCTTTGTTGGAAGAAGTGCAGCCAGAAAGCCTCTTAAATGCCATAGTGGCCAAACTTTATCTCTCATTCTTCCAACGTATCTTAAGGAGGGACCAGTCACTGGAGAAGGATATCATGTTTGTTAAGGTGGAGGGTCAGAGAAAAAGAGGAAGACTCCCAACCAGATGGATTGGCAAAGTGGCAGCATCAATGGGCTCAAATGTGACAACAATTGTGAGGTTGGACTAGGACTGGACAGTGTTTCATTTTGATGTGCATAGGGTCTGAATGATTCAGTACTTATTCAATGGCACCTAACAACAACAACAATAGGATATATTTTAAATTTTGTTCTCATAACATTCAAGTAAAAAATAAATTAGTTCAGTTTAATTAGAATGAATAAAAGAATAGACACTTAAACTTTTTGTATCTTTAGTTTTATTATCTTTGACATATCTTCTAACTTTAAAATGCTAGATGTCAGTTTCAGAAGAAGTCTAGAATTGAGTTAGAAAATCAATGCTGCAATAATCAGGATAATGGATTGCGTATGATAAAATGAGGATTTGTGATTTACTTTCAGAGGAATCAAACTATTAAATATACAGATCTGCCTTTTAACTATCAGCTACTCAAAGATATTTACACTTTAATGCCAGGTAAATTATTTATCTACTCAGATTTTGGGCTTCTGGAGTTGAATCAAGAACTTGTACAATGAATAGAGTCAGGTGCAGTGTCTCTTGCTAATTGGTCAGACACCTGATTTGTGATAATTAATGTTTATTTCAATTTGACTGGTCCAGAATTCTCAGTAATTTGCAGATGAGATGTCGTTACCACTCATGAGATCAAATATAATGTAATCAACATACGGTGAGTGTATGAGCAGCCAATCCGTTGAAAGTAGTTTCCACAGGGAGGTGACCTAATTTCAATATATTAGACATATAAGTAAAACTTGTTGTTGTTGTCAGGTGCCATCAAGTCAGAACTGACTCATAGTGACCCCATGTACAGCAGAATGAAACAATGTCAGATCCTGGGCCAACCTCACAACCGCTGCCACACGAATCCATCAATGATGCCAGCTGGCTGACCCATCTCGTTACGGATCTTCCTCTTTTAATCTGACCCTCCACCTTACCCAGCATGACATCCTTCTCCAGCGACTG
>NW_006408998.1:468943-470204 GCF_000296735.1 Chrysochloris asiatica | reverse complement strand
TTCTTTCAATGCACTTTGGACTTCCTCTCAGTAAGTAAAACTTACTTGCTATATAATCAGGAAGTCCTGGTGTGACAATATAGGGTGAGCTATCGACCACAAAGTTCAAACCCATGAGACGTTCCTCAGAAACCCATACATGGTAGTTGAAACAGACACAATGGCAGTTAACTACACAATTAACATATGTCTATTTTATATAATGTATATAATATACGTATGTATATTATATGTCTTACATATGTTTCTATTGGAATTTTGCTTTGGACTTGTATTTTTATTGAACATTCTCCTCGTATGTACAGAAGGTTAAAATACAGTCCAGACGGGTTCTCAAACCAACTCATTATCTACAGAATTCAAAAGGGGAAATCAGAAACTGAGATCTGGTCAGCAACACAAGCACTTAGACTAGTTTTTGTTTTTAGTGTTTTCTTTTGACTAGATTAATTGTGCTCTGACTTTTAATTTCCTATCTTCATTGATCATAATGTTTTCCTTTAAAAAAAAAAAAAAAAGATTATCTGTAGGATAAGAAGTGAACTACAAACCATGAGGTTGGTGGTTTGACTCTACAAGCCATTCCTCGGGATAAAGATGAGACTTTCTGCTCCCACAAAGGATTAAAGCCTCAGAAAACCTATACAGTCCCACTATGAATTGGAACTGACTTGACAGCTTTTAACTGCAATGACATATCTTAAAACTACACAGGTTTTGTTTCTCTAGATAACCCAGATTAAGACACCAATTTCTACTAAGCATATTGGATTGATCTTAACCTGAGAACAGTGCATGTTAAATATTATCATTTGGGGATGATCCATTCTTCAGTGCTTTATAGCAGTGAAAAGTAGACTCTGTAATGAATAGGGTCTTCAGAGACATGATTATTCTAACTGCTTCCACATTAAGACAGTTTATTTAAAAATAATTATGAAGTCTTATTTGTGAACTATATTGAAAAAGTTACTGTGGATTCAATAATAAAATATATTGGGTAATTTTTCTAAAGAAGTTCATTTTTATTTGTTTTATATGATTTGTTCCAGAAAAAAATGGCCTCTTCCCTTTTGAGTGAAAGGGCAGGATTGATTGCTATCTTAGAGACATGCTAATAATTTACATTTTGTAACCTTAAAATGAGGTAAAGACACTCATAAGGAAATTGCCTCATTCAAATATACTGAAGAAACAAATATAAGAAGCATTCCAAAAGTACAGAAAAAAACATCTGTTGTTGTTGTTGTCAGGTGCCATC
>NW_006408998.1:463558-467508 GCF_000296735.1 Chrysochloris asiatica | reverse complement strand
GAATTTGCATATCAGTAATTGATGGTCTGTTCCACAGTCTGCCCCTGGCCTTGTCTTCACTGATGATATGGAGCTTTTCCATCTTCTCTTTCCACAAAAAACATCTAGGTGAATAGAAATACACCATCCAGAAAAATACATCCAGAAAAAAAATCTAGGTGAATAGAAATACACCATAAAAAAATAAGCAATCACTAAAAAAATTTAATGACATATTTTCTTGTTAGTTAAATATTCCTTTAGGTCACCTTTCACAAAATAACAATAGATAAGATATTCTATTGTAAAATGAATTTATTTTTGCTAAGTGGAAGGTCTCAGTATTGAACATATAAATAGATGGGACTAGAAAAATCAAATCTCAGTTACATTTTACAATTACATACTTACCAAAGAAGTATAAACAGATCCAGAATGTGAAAAAAAGATATTGGAAATGTATAATATCATTTACATTTCCAATATGTTTCTATCAATAGTAACGTCATTGGTTTTCAATGTTTGGGAATCTGCCATTTTGAATGAACTTTATGGAAAGATAGATATAGAATATTTAGGTGGTTTTGCATTTCACTTGAGAAATGTAAATTCTCCTTTTATAGCCTTTTCTGGGGGCCCACATATTATTTGGCAATTACTTTTAGATATTTCATTTCAGGGTACTTTGAGTTTTTTTAAAATAGACTGCTAAGGAAAATTGCCCTATGATCATAGTTTTACTCATTACTTAGAATAATATAAAATTTTTTGTGAAACAAACAAAATCATTAAAAATCACTGACTTAACTGGAATGCCCCTGGATCTATAGTACTAAAACTTCAAACCAAGGAACCAAATCCCATTAGATGGTGACTCAACATTAACAGCCTCAATGACTCTCTTTTTTTGTTTTTTTGTTTTTGTTTTTTCTGGTGAATGATGTTAAATCAATATTGTTACCAAGTTAATAGTGTTCCAATTCATAAATGTATGCATTTATTCCAAACAAAATATGCTTATATATGCCTGTGATAAATGGATGGCCATAGCCAAATTCTTTCAGTAATACACTTGTCTTACTTTCATTGTTGTTGTTGTGAAGTGCCATCATGTTGATTCTGACTCACAGCAACACTGTATAGGGTACCCTTTCAGAAAAGCAGGTAGTGAGCTTTAAGTGTCTATCCTGTGGTTTTTCTAATTGAAAACTGCTTTTGTGAGAGAAAGGTAAGAAAGCTGCCCCAAGTGTGGAGCTGTGGGTTAATGTGCCAGACTACAAAGCAGTTTGAACTGCAAGGTCACCGGTTCAAGCTCACCAGTCACTCCTAGGAAACCCTATACAGGGTCGCTATGGGTCGGAATCGACTCGACGGCACTTAGCAACAACAACATAGTGCACTTGAAGGAGTTCTGGTAGCATAGTGGTTACGAATCGGCTGCTAACCTCAAGGTCAGCAGTTCCAAACTACCAGCAGTTCCGCTGGAGAAAGATGAGGCTTTGTGCTCCGGTAAAGATTTACAGCCTCGGAAACCCTGTGCAGGGTCTCTGTGTGTCGGAACCAACTCGACAGCACTTAACAACAACAACAATAGTGCACTTGGAGTCCTGGTGTGGCGCTGTGAGTTGATGTCCTGGACTGCAATCATTTGAAATGCAATGTCGGTGGTTCAAGCTCACCAGTTGTTCCTTGGAAATCCTATACAGGATCAATATGGGTCAGAACTGACTCCATGGCACTTTTCAACAACCACATAGTGCACTTGGAGTTCTGGTATGGTGCTGTGAGTTAATGCTATGGACTGCAAACTCTGTTTGAACCACAAGTTCTGGATTCAAGCTCACCAGCCGCTCCTTGGAAACCCTATAGAGGGTCGCTATGGGTCAGAGCCTAACAGAACTTAACAACAACAACAACAACATAGTACACTTATTCATTCTTTAAGAGTAGTATGGTCTATTTAACAATTTCAAGGAGAAACCTCACGTTATCTACCCAACAACCCTGATCATTTTATCCCTCTGTATTTCTTTTAGCTTTCCAAAATCAAAGAACATTTAACAGATGTTAAATCTTCCTTTTTAATGTGATATAAATAGAAGAATGTGAAGGGTTAGAGAGATGGAAACACCACCATAAGGAGCATATACACTTATGCAGAGGATATAGTAAGAAATAGTAGCTTCACATGTTATTTTTTTGTTTACAAAATGTTTACATAATTTTGAAGCCATACTTTTTGACTTACCCTTGAATGTCTATCACACCATTTATGCTAATTCAACTTTTTACAAATGGACAACTTGTTTACAGCAATACCAATAATCAGATATAATTGTTCAGACCTTGTAAATTGTAACTCATTATTCTGAAGTCTTTCTAAAATCAAACAATTATTTATCATAAGTAGCTTAACTAGTAAACAATGTACACTTTGATCATTGTGCTATTTAAGAACTGATAGTGGTGGTGATAGAGGTGTGCCATAATGTTAGTTCTGACGCATAGGGATCATATATAGAGTCTCTGAAGCTGTAAGTTTTACCAAAGTAGAAAGCCTCATATTTCTCCAAAGAAGCATCTGGTAGTTTCAAACTGCTGACCTTGTGGTTAGTAGCCTGAATCATAATCACTATGCTACCAGAGCTCCTTGTTTAAGAACTGTATAGGATGGAATCAATAATTGCAGCTTGCAAGATTAAATAGTAGATGCAGTGGTAGTGAGTTTATGTTGATATGAAAGGAACGATTTACAAAATGGTGAGAATGGTTGCACAACTTCAAGCATGAAATCAACGTCACTGAGTTAAATATGTTGAAATCTTTGCAGTGTTGTGTGATATCAAAATGTAACAAAAATAATTTTGAAGGTATCACTGAAGTAGTTCAAAAGCACCAATTTATATATGAAAAAAATGAGTTCAAATAATTTGCCTATTTGAAAAACAATGTTATCTTTTAAAACGTGCCTTCCACTATACTGATTTTCCTTAGTTTTACCTTTTACTAAGATTTTGAAGATTCAATAAAGCTAGAAAGTATAACTGTCAAATGATTTGATTGACATATTTCCTCATTTCATTTGATCCTCTATTTTATCACAAATAATCTTTCCTGATGACATGTCAAAAGTAAATGAACCAGACAACAAACAAATGGCAGATCGGGTGCAAGTGCAGTAAGGAGCTCTGCCAACAAAAACACAGAATACCTAACCAAGCAGGCTCAGGGGCTGATCCCAGAACTCTGAACCACATGTAAAGGAATATTTAGAAGGTTGGAAAGCTCACAGCAGGGGGAATTTTGGCAAAAGCAAGAGCTCTATTGCTTTCTAGTCCGGGACACTCAGCTGCTCAAGGAGCTGCCATCATGGGTGAGACCAAGAGGGGGAAGAATAGGAACGGCCACAGACACCTGGAAGAACCACTGAAATAAAGATATGGACATTCTTTTCTTTTGGTATCTGTTCATTGGTCCCTTGCTATCTGCACACCTCCATTTTGTTAACTATATGGGTGCCTGAGCTAGTGGGCACCCCAGCCCCACTTCAGAGGATTCTACTACACATGCACACAGATCTCTTCAAAATTTAAAGAGACAGTTTCCAATTAAAACCAAATGGCCACAGCCGGCCCTGAACTGTTTCCAACTAGAAAAAAGACCTGAATGGGGATTGTGGAGCAGGACAAGCAGACAAAAGAGGAAATAGGCCGAAAATTAAATCCTAAAATACGTCAAAATGACCAACAGTGGTATCTTGAAACTTCTCAGGAAGAAAAGTGAAAAGGGAAGCCCATTTCTTAATCACATCTACCTGGAGGCATCCTGAGAGCATAAAAAAATACCAAAATACATACTCATCTAAGTATTAAGTCCACAGATAACCCCTGAAGATGCCCAAAAAACAGAAGCAGATGACCATATCTGCACATGTCCAGAAATGAGATAAAGTGACTGAGGAAAATGAGCTG
>NW_006408998.1:451898-462168 GCF_000296735.1 Chrysochloris asiatica | reverse complement strand
TTGGAATACCTAAAAGGGGTTCTACAACTTGCCCAGTGAAATAGGCCTCATGCAAAGCCTTTACAGAGTATAGGACCTTAGGTGGAATCCTGAGTCCCATTCACAACTTTATGAGGTGAGACATTCCCACTAGAAAGGACAAGCAGACAGCAACAGCTACAATGACAGAATATATATCATCATGATGAACCTGACCTATACTCAGAGTGATAGTTACTCTAAATACCAACAGAGAGGGAAAGAGTCTTCAAATCAAGATTCAATGCTATCCACTCTGTACACAGGGTAGATAGGAATGGGCAACGTAAACATTGGCTATCTAAAATGAGGGGGCACTAAAGGCACAAAGTGACTGGCTTACAAGGTTTCAAGAGGGAGCTTAGTAAAGAGTGTGGGGGGAAAGAAAGAGTCCCCACTGAATAGTTATCATCCTGTCTAGATGGGTCTGGTGAAAGGGGATGGGGATAAGATTCCATAGTGAATAACTGTTATCATGACTAATCATGACTGTCATACTTGTAAAGGTAGAAGTTTTGTAACAAAAAAAGGGGAATGGTTAATCTTACAGTCCAGAAACAGAGGACCCTAGGACCATCAAGAGAGAAGTGCACAAGCAGAGTGGGGATCCTTATCCAGAGAAGCAGCAGCGCCAGAGATGGAGGCAGAGATGGGGCATGGAGAGGGGGCATGGCTGAGGACTCTAGATTCATCAACTAAGAAGAGAAGGACTAAGAACTGGTGACCAGGAGCAGGCTTGCAGAATGTGCCCTTTGGAGAAGTAAATTATTATATATGCCTGAGTGGATTGTTTTCTTTGTGTGTTTTTTAAAAAGCTAAAGTGGATAGAGAGAAATACTTTTAACTCATGGTATATGGAGGGGATTATAATCAATGTAATGAAGCAAGTTATATGAATGGGTGAGTGTGAAACTGATGATGTGCCCTGTAAACTTTCACTCAGTCCACAATAAAAACCTAAAATTATATATAAAAAGGAAACAATTGGGAAATTCTAAGTAATGAAAATACTAAGAAATTGTTCACTGTTTTACTATGATAATATTATTATTATACTTTTGAAAAGTCTATTACACATCAACATGGATGATGAATCTAATAATGTTGAGTAAAAGAAGCCAAACACACTGTATTATTTCATTTTTTTTAAAGTTCAAAATCAGGCAAAACAAAACTGTAATGTTACAAGTCTCCACTGAGGAAGGAAAAGGAACCCAATCATAATTGGGTTAGGCAAAAGGAAAGTTGCAGGCAATTCCAGATGTAAAACTGAGTGATTCATGTGTTGTTAAGTGCCTTCTAGTGGATTCTGACCCATAGCGACCCTGAATAGGGTTTCCAAGGAGCAGCTGGTGAGCTTGAACCGCCGACCTTGCAGTTCAAATGGCTTTGCAGTCTGGCACATTAACCCACAGCGCCACACCAGGACTTGATTTGTTACCACTTGCTGAGCTATAAATTCATGTTCTATGCTGTATTTTTGTTATGTGCTATACTTCATTTTTCCACAAACTTTCTTAAGCCCCCTTGTACATAACCAAAGTATTTGTAGATGAAATAAAAACAATGTGGAAAATAGACCCTTGAGGGGGATAGAAAGGAGTATCAGGAAGCATGACTATAGAAAGCTTTTAAGTACTTCTTCAGCCTATAACTCACTGTAATACCTAAAAGGGGTTCTAGAACTTGCCCAGTGAAATAGACTTCTTGCAGAGCGTTTGTAGTATATAGAACCTTAAATGAAATCTAAGAGGACTTTAGGACCATCAAGGGAGAAGAGCACAGGAAAAGACGCAAATACTGTTGAATGATAATGTACGGAGGGGACTGTAATCATTGCAATGGAACAAGAACCAATGTTCTCCCATGTAAATTGTCACTCAATTCACAATAAAAACTTAAAAAAAAAAAAAAAAAAGAAAAAGAAAGATAGAAAACGAATCAATTTGTCACTACCCTAATTTATGAAGATATCTATGACTCATTTTTGGCTCCTCTGGCAGGCCACAAAATATTAGTATTTATTTATTTATTTGTTTGTTTTTACCAACAACTCAGTTTTGAAGCATGATCTTCTGTCTTTCCTTCTCATTGTACAACATTTGCATGCATATGAGATAATTAAAAAGATCATGGATTGAATTAGTTGTACCTTGTCATCAAAAGCATGGCTTTCTTTTTTGAAAGCTTAAATAGTTTTTGTTTTGTTTTGTTTTTATGTGTTTGTTTCAGCAGATTTGCCTGATGGATTCTGTTGTTGGATTTCTTGACTACTATCTTAAGAGAGACTGATATGAATCCTAAGATAATGCAATCATTTACTGTGAGTTTTTCTCATTTTACAAATATGTTATGTGTTCGTCCAATTGTGAGGATTTTTATTTTCTTCATGTTCTAAAATAATCCATCCTTAAAGATGTTCATAAGTGCTACAAGTACTTTTAATTGTCAGTAATCAGGGTCGTGCCATTTATAGATTATAGATTGTTAAGGAATCTTCCTGGAACTTTTATTCTAAATTCTTCATGTAGCTTGGTTTCATGGATTGTTTATTTATTATGCAGAATTAATAAGTAATATTAAAGAGCAAATGGAAGACATGAAGAGGCACAAGAGCTGAACAGGAAATTTCAAAAGTCAGCTCGAGAAGATAAAGTCAAGTATTACAACAAACTGTACAAAGATCTAGAGTCAGAAAACCAAAATGGAAGAAAATGCTCAGCATTTCTCAAGCTGGGGGAACTGAAGAAAAAAATCAAGCCTTGGCTTTTGTTATTGAAGAATTCTGTGGGAAAATTATGGATTAATGCAGAAAGCATCAAAAGAAGATGGAAGGATTACACAGAGTAAATGTATCAAAAGGAAATGGTTGATGTTCAACTGTTTGAACAAGTAGCATATGAACAAGATCCAATGATGTCCAAAGTGAATTGAAGGAATTGGCAAAGAACAAGGCTCCAGGAATTGATGAAATAAAAATTGAAATCTTTCAAGAAAGTGAGGTGACACAGGAGTCTTTCACTCATCTTTGCCAAGAAATTTGGAAGACAACTATCTGGCCAACTGATTGGAAGAGTTCCATATTTGTGCCCATTCCAAAGAGAGGTGACCCAGTGGAATGCAGAAATCATTGGTCTACATCTTTGATATCCCATGAGTGTAAGGTTTTACTAAAGGCAATACAGAAATGGCTGCAAGCATACATTGACAGAGACCTTCTAGAGGTTCAAGTCAGATTCAGAAGAGGCCTTGGAATGTGGGATATCATTGCTGATGTCTATGGATCTTGGTTGAAAGCAGAGAATATCAGAAAAATGTTAACCTGTGCTTTATTGACTAAACAAAGTATTTTGATTGTGTGGATCATGACAAGCTATGGACAACATTGCGAAGTATGAGTATTCCAGAAGACTTAATTGTGCTCATGAGGAATCTGTACATGGACCACAGTTGTTCGAAAGAGCATGGGGATACTGAATGGTTTAAAATTAAGAAAGGTGTTCAACAGTGTTGTATTCTTTCACCATACCTTGTCAACCTGTGTGCTGATCAAATAATTCGAGAAGCTGAGTTCTATGAAGAAAAATGTGGCATCAGAATTGGAGGAAGACTCATTAACAACCTACGATATGCAGATAATACAACCTTGCTTGCTGAAAGTGAAGAGGACTTAAAATATTTACTGATGAAGATCAAAGAACACAACCTTCAACAAGAATTGCATCTCAATATAAAGAAAACAAAAATCCTCACCACTGGACCAATAAACAACATTCTTATCAATGTAGAAAAGATTGAAGTTGTTAAGGACTTCATTCTTTTTGGATCAACTGTCAACACTCATGGAAGCAAAGTAAAGAAATAAAATGACATATTGCATTAGACAAATCTGTTGCACAAGACCTTTTTAAAGTGTTGAAGAGCGAAGTTATCAGCTTGAGGACTAACTAAGGTGCACCTGACCCAAGCCATGGCATTTTCAATAACTTCGTATGCATATGAAAGCTGGACAGTGAATAAGGAAAACCGTAGAAGAATTGATGCTTTTGAGTTATGGTGTTGGAGGGGAATAGTGTAAGTGCCATGAACTGCCAAAAGAACAAACAAATGTGTGTTGGAAGAAGTGCAGCCAGAGTTCTCCTTAAAGGCCAGGATGGCCAAACTTCGTCTCTCATACTTCGGACATATTGTCAGGAGGTAACAGTCGCTGGAGAAGGACCTCCTGTTTGGTAAGGTGGAGGGTTAGAGAAAAAGAGGAAGACCCCAGGTAGATGGATTGGCAATTGGGCTCAAGCATAGCAACAATTGTGAGGTTGGCCCAGAATCGGACAGTGTTTCATTTTGTTATGCATACGGTCATTATGAATCGGTATCAACTCAGTGGCACCTAACAGCAACAACAACACAAAAGTAAAATCCTGGCACACACCTTTATTCAAATTTGAGCCACTGAATATCTTTCTGTTTGGTTTGAACAACTACCTCTTGCTTCACATACAGGTTCCACTTAAGAACAATGAAATGTTCTGGAATTTTCAGTCTTTGTAATTTTATTTGTAATTTGTTATTATACACATATTTGAATACCTAGTCATATTCAAAGGACATATAACATGTTTCTGGAAATCTGTTTTTTGCTAATGTCCATCTTACAACAGTGATATTCCTCATCTCTGTCTTCTTCTAAATCCAGCTTAAATTACCAGTAATTATCTGTTAACATATGACTGCATTCATGTTTTAATTATTTTTAGTAGAATTTTACTAGCATGTGATACTGGTGTTAGTATTTGAATTTCCTGTGTTCTATTTGATTTACTTATTTTTTTGACTTGAAATGGATATGGATCTTCTCCACTTTGCTGGTTAGATAGATGTACACAACTTTTTTGACATAGAGGATTGAACACTTCCAGTATTAGATCCATCTGTTGGTTTTCCTATCAGTTCCTGTGGTCTTATTTTTACCAATATTTTCATTGCATATTTAACTCCTTTTTTCAATACCAATTCTTGATCATATGCTATTGTTAGTAAATTTATCCTACTGTGTGACTTGCATGTTATTATGAAGTTTGTAGTTCTCTCACCAGTATTTCAAATACCATCAGTGTTACCCATGTAAAAAAGATCCAGCAGAACTTTCAAAGTATTAGAAACTGAGAATATTTTTCTTCTGAAAATTAGTCAGTGAAGACTACTGTTGTATTGAAAACCTATTTAATTTAAATCGGTTTTCACTACTATTAAATTAAATTAAATAGGTTTTCAATACAATAGTAGTGATGCATATGTAAAAAGATATATACTCTCAACAGAGAAATGTTTTTTTGTTGACTTATAGTTGATTCTGACTCAAGGTTATCATAGAGGTTTAAATGCTGTAATGCTGTGATGTTTTAGAAATAGATCTCCAGGTCTGTCTGACATTTTAGAATGTCTCTATGTGGGTTTGAATTACTAATAATTTGCTTAGTAGTTGAGTGCTTAACAATATTAGCCACGTAGTGACTCCTCTACCAAGAAATTTTTGTTGTTGTGGCTAAGTGCCATCTAGTCAGTTCAGACTCATAGCAAGCTTGTACAGGTTTTCTAAGGAGTGGCTGGTCAGCTTGAACATCTGACTTTATGATTCAAAAAGACATTGCAGTCTGGCACATTAACCCATAGCATCACACCAGGGCTACTAAACAAGAAATAGCATCTATAAAATAATAACTAAATGAAACCTAAAAAAAAAATAATAATAATAATACATTATTTCAAATTTAAAATAATTCAGTTGGTTGTTTAAATACCAAAATGGTAATGGTTAATAAAAGAGAAAGCAATTTTGAAAACAGATTAGTAAACATTACCCAATATGAGAAGTATGAGAGAACAAAGGAATAAAAGGGAAGAGAGACTCAGGGCTCTGTGAGACAATATCAACGTATCTCTGACATGTGTTATTATAATCCCCTAGAGAAAAGGGGAAACAAACATTTTTTAAAAGTATTTACATCATAGAGATAAAAATAAAACATTACCTATGATCAACAATCATTTGACTAATGATTTTTATCAGGATCATGTAATTTCAAAAGCAGTAACCAAAGAACTTTTGAAGTAAAAGGAAAAATAAAATGTCAACCAAAAATTTTATAGGTAAGGATTTTATAGGTAGGCAAAAAAAGAAGTACAAATATCTGGATAAACATAAGTAGTTAACATCATGTTTTTAAGTTATTCAAAACAGCCTGAAGATTTAAATAAATATACCTTCAGGTTTTAAATAGCATTTTAGTTTTTGGAAAATGAATAAATTTCAATTATAAATCTTTTAGTACATATTTATGTGAAAACAACTAAATGCTTGAATTCTACATTTATTTGCATTCCCACTGCCATATTTTGGGGAACAAAAAAAAATGTATACTTTTTAAAAATAAGTACTAGACCAAAAAAGAAAAGAAAAGAAACTTCATAAAAAGACTAAATTCATAATATGTCTAGAAATACATCATGTTATTTTAATTGTTGATAGACAGAACTAATCATGTATTTAATCCATATCAGTTAATGTCTTCTTTGCTCTCATCAGCTCTCCATTTTACCAGACATGATGTCCTTCTCCAGTAAGTGGTCCTTTCTGACAATATATCCAAAGTTTGAGAACTGAAGTTTCCATGTTCTGGCTTCTAAGGAACATTCAGGTTTTCCTTCTTCCAACACAGATTTTTTTGTTCTTCTGACAGACAGTGACACTTTCAATATTCTTCCCCAAAACAATGATTATTTCATTGTTGATTTTGTTTGTTGTCCAAAATTCATATGCATATAAGGTAGCTGAAAATACTATGGCTTGGGTTTGACACACTTTCATTCTAAAAATGACATCTTTGCTCGCTTTTTGAATTTTCAGCAGTTACTTGTTGATGTACTGTTGTAATTGTTTTAAATTTATCTTCAGCAAAATTTACTTTCTGGTGCTAGTAATTATGCTGTTCGATTATTTCCACATTCCATTGGGTCACCTCTCTTTGGATGCACATTCCATTGTGTCACCTCTCTTTGGAATGGGTATAAATAGCTCTCCAGTTAGCTGGACGTCTTACAAATTTATTGGCATAGATGAGTTAGTCCATCCAGTGCTACATCAGTTTGTTGAAAATGTTCAGTTTGTAACCTGTCAGTTTGGATCCTAATGTTTTGCCTATGTTTTCAGTGCCTCGAAAGACCTTAGAAGAATTGATGATTTTGAGTTATGGTGTTGGAAGAGAATATTAAATGTGCTGTGAGCTGCCAAAAGAACAAACAGATCTATGTTGGAAGAAGTACAGCCAGAGTGCTCCTTGGAGGCCAGGATGGCCAAATTTCATCTCTCATACTTCAGACATATTGTCAGGAGGGAACAATCTCTGGAGAAGGATATCATGTTTGGTAAGGTGGAGTGTCAGATGAAAGGACGAAGAC
This sequence comes from Chrysochloris asiatica, assembly GCF_000296735.1. Classification (NCBI taxonomy): domain Eukaryota; kingdom Metazoa; phylum Chordata; class Mammalia; order Afrosoricida; family Chrysochloridae; genus Chrysochloris; species Chrysochloris asiatica. Next base: position 454,695 of record NW_006408998.1, on the reverse strand, counting down.
CCCCAGCAAGTTGTATTGGCAAAGTGGCAGCATCTATAGGCTCAAGCGTGGCAACAATTGTGCATTTGGCCCAGAACCGGGCAGTGTTTCGTTCTGTTATGCATAGGGTTGCTATGAGTCAGTTCCGACTCAATGGCACCTAACAACAACAACAACAACATAACTTCTTTAAGTACCATCAGTCATTGATTGTATTTTACCTTCTGAAATGGTTGAACATTGGCACTCCAGTGCTTTATCCCACAGCACCACACCAAGATCCAGTGTTTTATTCCTCAGCACCACACCAGGACATAGAATCTTTCATTATTGCAGGTTGAGGCTTGAATGTTACTTCAGTTTGTTCGTCTTGAGGAATGGTGACCTCCTCCTTCTCTCAAATAGATACTGGTAGGTTTTAATTGATGACTTAGTTTAGCAGCTCAATACCTAACACACAGTATCATTAGGGTTGTTTAAGTAGTAGAGTTGTTGTTGTTGTTGTTAAGTGCCGTCGAGTCGGTTCCGACCCATAGCGACCCTGTACAGGGTTTCCGAGAGTGTAAATCTTTAAGGGAGTAGAAAGCCTCATCTTTCTCCCGCGGAGCGGCTGGTAGTTTCGAACCGCTGACCTTAAGGTTCGCAGCCCGATTCGTAACCACTACGCTACCAGAGTAGATGCATGTAAGTATATTTAATGAGTTCTGGTATTACAGTGATTAAGCACTTGGTTGTTAGACAAAAGGTAGCGATTCAAATTTAACAGTTGCTTCACAGGAAAAAGAACAGTCTTCTTCTGAAAATATTTACAAATTACAAACTCTATGGGACATTTTTCCCCTGTCCTACATGGTCACTATGAAAAAGGGTCAGCACAGTCTTGATGTGGTGCTGTAAGATAAGCACTCAACTGTAATATTGGTTTGAACCACGATGTTGGAGGTTCAAATTCACCAGCCACTCCTCGGAAACCCTTAAAGAGTCAATATGGGTTAGAAACAACATGAAGGTGCTTAGCAAAAACAATAACATAGTCCAGAAAAAATAATGACCAAATCCTGTCAGACAAAAAGGAAAAAACAAAGAAGAAAGGCTTATGCTAGGGAAAGGTTTATAGACAAATTGTCAATTCACCTTATGCTTAAAGACTATTCTACAGCTTTATGGTTTTGACCCTTTTGGGACACACACTAAGTTAATTGCAATAACTACCTACAAATTTGACTTAAAAACCTTTAAAGGATATTTTGAATATTAAAATCTGGCTCCACATTCTGCAGTTCATTTGTTTCAGAAACTGGTACAATTAAAGGGCAGAGCATTATTTTCACACTCATTTAAAGTACCCCATTTATTAATTAAGTTCTAAGTGCTTAATAGTAAAATGTAATTATAGTTAGTATTTTAAAACTTAGAAGTATATGTATGACAATTTATCTCTAATATAACTTTTAAAAAGATAATCGGAGGTGTTGGGCAAATAGTATATAGGGAAAACAAAAAACTGTTTAAAATAAAATATGGAATAAGAAAATGTATTAAATTGAAATTAAGTTGCAGTACAAAGAGAGCATATACATCCAAATACTAAACGTGTACAGAGCAATTCAATTAAGAGAATGATTTCTGGACCAGCAAAATATAAATTAGTGGCAGGATGGATGTGTGCTAGTAGAATTCAGAGGCCAGACTGTACAGGAATGAGAGTTTGTATTCTAACTGTCTTCAGTAACTATTGTGGGATGACTTCAGACACTGGGTTCTCAATTTCCAGACCAGTGTAAATAATTCATTTCACAGCTCGTCTGTAAAAATCTGGACAATGATCTGGAAATAGCATGGATTATAAGAATATATGCTTTTAATTCATAGAGTTAAAGGCAAAAATATGACAGTATATTGTGATCATAGAATTTCACTGAACACTTGAGGTAGTGTTATTCATTCTATTTTTGTTGCTGAGGTACTGCTGAGTAAATTCCAACTCATATTGATCCTACATTCAATAGAAATAGATATTGTCCAGTCAAACACTATTCTCACAAATGTTTTTATGTGTGAGTCATTGTGCAGCCATTTTGTCAATCCATCTTGATGAAAAATCTTTCTCTTTTTTTCTGATCTTCTACCTCAGCAAACATGATATCCTTTTCCAGGGACAGGTCCCACCTGATAACATGCCCAAAATATTTGAGAGTAAGGCTTGCCATCCACATTTCTAAGAAGCATGCAAACAGTCTGGTAGTACTTCCTCCCTAATGGCGCATTAGTTAAGCACTCAGCTCTTAATAAGTATGGGCTGGAACCCATACTATGGCACTTAAAAAAACAACAACTATTGCTATTACCTATGATATACACAGAAGAGTGTCAAGCCCACAATTGTTTTTAGCCCTTCATTGAGTATGAGAATTAAAAAAAAAAAAAAAAAAAAAAAAAAAGGCTATATATTTACTTTAGTTTGTTTCTGTATTTACTTACAAATTGATTTAATTTATTTTAACTCAGTTAACACTACAAAATTAGCTTAGTCCTGGTGTGGCACTATGGGTTAATATGCTGGACTGTAAGGTCAGTTTGAATCGCAAATTCAGAAGTTCAACGTCACCAGTCACTCTTTGAAACCTCATACAGGTTCGCTATGGGTCAGAACTGACTCAATGACACTTAAAAATAACAATACTCTAAAAATATTTAAAACAATAAATTATGTACTGTGTTGTGGTTCCTCATGAACACAATAAAGTGCTTGCTAGACTACTCATACTTTGCAATGTTGTCCATAGCTTGTCATGATCTACACAATCGAAGACCTTTG
>NW_006408998.1:440525-451793 GCF_000296735.1 Chrysochloris asiatica | reverse complement strand
GACCTCTGGAAGTTGTCTGTCAATATACAGTTACAGCCATTTCTGTATTACCTTTAGTAAAACTTTACTTGCATGGGATACTAAAGATATTGTTCAAAGATTTCCATATTCCATTGAGTCACCTCTCTTTGGTGACCCAATTAAATGGTAAAATTGGTACTAGAGAAATAATTTTGCTATATAAAAATATCAATGTGGACATAAAACAACATCATTAAAATGGTGACTTAAAATTGAACTGTAATAAGAAAGTTGAACTATATATAAGAAAGCAAGCATCTTGGAAAAGTAACTAAACAACCTTCCTTACTTATGTAATATTCAAAATAATCTAGTGAAGTATTTATTTTTTATATAATGAGGAATTTCTTCTATAAGTACATTTCTTTTTATATATATGTAACTTTCTATGTGAACCCATCACTCTTCTATTTTCTCACACATTCAATGAAAAGCAATGTTATTTATATAAAAATATAACTAGATTATATTTCAATTACAATTTTATAGCTAATACTTTCCTCTGAGTCACCATTCAACTGTCAGTTTGTCATATTGTAGTGCTTTGTTTGTTGCTGTGATGCTGGAAGATATTGCAACAGTATTTTAAATGCCAGCAGATTCAGCAATGGTGGACAGATTTCAGTTGAACTTCCAGATCAAGAAATCCTAGGAAGAAGGAGATATATTCTACTTCTGAACAGCCACTGTAAACCTTATGAATGTCAGAAGAACAATTGTTTAATTTATTGTCAAAAGATGAAAATATTATGACTAGTTACCAGAGTATTGTTAGATATAATGCTGGTAGAAAGAAACCTCAGGTTGAAAGATACTAAAAATACAACTGGAGAAGAACTGTCTCCTCAACGGAGAGTTCACCATGTTGATTTGAATGGAGTAAGTTTTTAGGACCTTAATTTGTCAGTGGGTCCCACCTCAAAAAGAGAAGAATCGTTGGTACAAATCCATTAATCATCAGACCATGGAATGAATAAATTATGAATCAAGGAAAATTGAAAGATGTCAAAATGAAATGAAGTGCATAAAGTTTGATATCTTAAGCTTTGGTGTGCTGAAATGTTCTGGTTATGGCCATTTTGAATTTGATAATTATGTGGATTACTATTCTGGGAATGGCAATCTCAAGATGAATGGTGTAATATTCATTATCAAAAGGAATATTTCAAGATCTGGAAGTACAATGATGCCTGTGATAGAATAATAGCCATATGCCTACAAGGAAATCTAGTTAATACCACTATTATACAAATATGAAAACCAACCACAAAAACCAGTGATGATGACGCTGAAGAATTCTACTAACATCTTTAGTCTGAAAATGATCAAACATGCAATCAATATGTATTGATAATTATTGATGAATTGGGATGTGAAGATTGGAAATAAGAGGAAGGACTAGTAGTTGGAAAGAGTGGTTTTGGTTTTAGAAATTATGCTGGAGATAACATGATAGAATTTTGCAAGACCAATGACTTCTTCATTGCAAATATTTTTTTTAAATAACATAAAAGATAACTATACACACTGACCTCAATATATGGAATATACAGTAATCAAACTGATTACAGCTGTGGGCAGGGAAGATGAAAAAGTTCAAATTCAAAATCCAAAACAACAGAAGGTTGATATGAACTAAGGATACCATTGCTGACATCACATAAATCTTGACTGAAAACAGAGAATACTGAAAATCTATTTACTTGTACATAATTGATAATGCAAAGGCCTTTGACTGTTTAGATTACTACCAGCTATGGATGACACTGCAAAGAATGGATGTACTAGAACAATGAATTGTGTTTATGTAGAATTTTTGTAAAAATCATTAAGAAGTCCTTAGTACAAAACAAGGGCATACTGAGTTTTTAAAGGCAGGAAATATGTGTGCCAAGGTTGCATTCTTTCATCATACTTATTCAATCTGTATGCTGAGCAAGTAATATGAGAAGATGAATTATATGAGAAAGAGCATGGAATAAGGATTGAAGCAAGGCTAATAAACAATCTGTGAAATGCAGGTGATACAACCATGCTTGTTTGAACTGAAGAGGACTTAAAATACATACTGATGAAGATCAAAGACTACAACTTACAGTATGGATTATACTTCAATGTCAAGAAAACAAAATTCTCAACAACCAGACCAATAAACAACATTATGGTAAATAGAGAAAAGATTGAAGTTGTCAAAGATGTCATTTTGTTGTATCCACAAACAATTCTCATAGAAGCAATTGTCAAGAAATTAAATGACATATTATACTAGGCAAATATGCTGCACTCTTTAAAGAGATCAAGAGCAAAGATGTCAGTCTAAACATTAACGTAAAGCTGAACCTGTTGTAGTTGTTGTTAGTGCCATCCAGTTTCCAAAGTGCAATTTTGAGGTTCAAACTGATCTTGCTATGAGTGCTTATCCAGTAGGGCAACAACAGGACTCCATGACTGACCTTGTTGTTGTTGTTGTTAAGTGCCATCGAGTCGGGTCCGACCCATAGCGACTCTGTACAGGGTTTCCGAGGGTGTAAATCTTTACGGGAGTAGAAAGCCTCATCTTTCTCCCGCGGAGCGGCTGGTAGTTTCGAACAGCTGACCTTAAGGTTCGCAGCCCGATTCGTAACCACTACGCTACCAGAGCTCCTTATGACTGACCTTAGTGGTAATTTCAATAACAATAAAAATTTCACTTATAAATGTTGGTAGTTCAAGTTTGGAAGCTTCGGTATATAGGATCCATAACTTTCACACCACAATTACACTGTCAGTAACCAATTCAGCTGCTGAATCCCCCTTTTTCAATTTGTTATTTCTCTTTGGTGCCATCCAGGTGGTCCTCACTCACTGTTGCTATTGTTAGGTGCCTTTAAGTAGTCTATGGAATTTTCAGTATTCTTATCAACAGTTAACACAATCACATTTGTTCTTCTACCATCTTCCTGATTAATGAATCCAAGTTTTGCATGCATGGAGGCTATTGAAAACAAAACAAAACAAACAAACAAAAAACTGACCCTAGTCATAGTATTTTTCAGTAATGCCATATGCCTGTGATGGTTGGGCAATGAATCAGGAAGATGGTAGAAGAAGTGATGTGTTTGAGATACTTGTTAGATTGCTAGCAAAACAAACACATCTGTCTTGGGAAATATACAACCAGAATGCCCCTTAGAAGCAAGAATGGCAAGGTTTCATATCTCATACTTTGGACATGTTATCAGGAGGGACCAGTTCCTAGAAATGGCTATAATGCATAGCAAAGTAGAGTGTCACTGGAAACAAGGAAGGCTGCCAATGAGATGGACTGTAGCAGGAGCAACAGCAATGGGCTGCAGTGTACTAACAATTGTGTGGTGGTTATATTAATAGACAGTGTTTCGTTCTGTTGTGCATACTTTCACTTTGATTTTAAAACTACTGGAAGGCACCTAACAATGGCAACAATGAGTGGGAACCATCTGGATGGCACCTAACAGCAGCAACAAATTGAAAAAGATGGTTAAGTAGCTGAACTACTTACTGACAGAATGAATGTGTTTTGAAAAGTTATGGATCCAATATACAAGGACTTCCCTAATCTGACACTATCAACATTTACAAATATATTTTTTTCCCTGTGTTTGTGCATATGTTTTATAACTTACCCTGCACATTTAGGAATCTGGAAGAGCAACTCTGACCTCTACCCACCAAATGGCAGTAGTAAGCCCTTCCAGTAACAATAAACAAAAATGTCCCAGGCTTTGACAAATATCGCCTGAGGAGTAATTCATCCATAATTGACCAACAATAATGTTGCTGTTGTTGTTGTTAAGTGACATGAAGTCCTTCCTACTCAGAACAATAAACATAACTTCATCCACAAAAATAAGTATATAAATTTTATCGTGCAATCTGCAGCATCATTTCTGTTACCAAGGCCATCTTTTCCAGCTACTGATACTTCCTTTGTTACTAATCTTCACATTCCAATCAGCAGTAATTATATTAATACATCTTGACTACAAGTTTGATCAATTTCAGACTTAAGAAGTTGGTGTTGTTGTGCCACTGTATAGCGTTTCCAAGAGTGGCTTATGAGTTTGAACCACCCACCTTGCAGTTCAAGCCAACTTTACAGTCTAGTGCATTAACCAGCACCAAACCAGGAGTCTTAAGAAGTTAGTAGAATTCTTCAATTTCATCATTACTGGCATAAATTTGAGTAACTAGTCTTCCTTGTGTTGTTGTTGTTAAGTCCATTGAGTCAGGTCGACTCATAGCTACACTTTATAGGGTTTTTGAAGAGAGACTGGTGAGTTTGAACCGCTGATCTTCAGGGTAAAACCAAACTTGTGGTCCATGCTTATACTCAGTGCCACATCTTGTAGGGTGTGAATATGATCCTATAACAGGAAGCTCGTTGGTTCCTTCAACTTTCAGTTCTAGAAGGGGGTTTTCTTTGATAGGCCAGCATTAATTGCCTTAAAGTCTCTGAAATGCAAAATGCATAAGTATCTTTTTTTTTTTTTTTTCTTTTTCTTTTTTTCTGCTTTCTTTCAATCACAAATCTGTTCTTTCAATAGTTCTGGGTTGGTGTGCATGTCTTTTCAAATGCAAATGTCTCAACTCTGAAGATCTGGGTAGAGCTCAAGATTCCATCTAAAAGTTTTAGCAAATCCAATCAAGTAAAGGCCAAAAGCTGGCTTACAAACGTCCCATAATCATAACTCCCAATATTCCTTTTACACATTTATGTCTATTTTACATTCATAAGCAGGAGAAGCGAATATCCATAAGACAATCAAATACATTAACCTTTTAAAACACTCAAGTTCAATCTTTCCCTCCACCTTGCACTAACCCCATTCCTATGTCCATGGCTTTGGACCTCTAGCAGGGTGGATTCCAGTAGGCCCTGGCCACAGATCAGCTATCTTTTCTATCCAGCACAACATCAACTCCAGACAACTCCAGAAACTGCTCTCCTGTCAGATGAAATATTTTATCCCATTCCCCTTCATTCTTTTTCCCACAAAATCTTACAATTTCTTAGGTCTGGAGCCATTGCAATGAATCCTGCTCACAGCATCAATACTTAAGCCAAGTAGGGACCATGGCTGAAATTCCAACTACTAATATGGAAAAAATGAGGATATTGCAGCTATATTTTTCCACTTTCTAAACCTAAGCCCATGTCTCTAACTATTAGGTTAATTCCAGCCTTTCAGCCCATTCATTAGCTAGGGTGCATAATTATTGCAGGGGCTTTGTGATAGTTCTATCAGAATCTGTGTGTTGAGGGATAAAGATACCACATTTAGCTCCCAATATTACACCTACACCTCCCTTTTCTGCTAGCATCATGTCTAATGCTATTCTGTTTTCCCAAGCCATCTGGCTAGTGGCATCCTACCCCTTGTAGGGCATGTTTGGTGTCGTTTATAAACCTCTATTGGCTAGTTAATTGAGTCTATATTTTTTAGACCACCAGAAAAGCATACTCTCAAACCCTGCAGCTATCCAATTCTTAGGTTTAAGGTAGTTAGGAACTCCTCTAGGGATTCTAATGGAAGTTATATAACTATATGGATCAAGACATCAATGGAGATATCTCCCAGCTCAAGACTTCTCATGATGCTCAGGTTTCTTACAGAACACTAGAGTGAAAGGAATTTCCAGCTGGATCAACGCACACATCTCAGTCCAATTGGACAGCAACAAATCTTGGACATTCCCTTTTCCACAATCCTCTGAGGGCTGAATACACAGCTAAGTTCATTTGTCACATTTTGGGTGTTGGTGCAAAGTTGCCAGTTCTCCTACGGGCACTGTGAACTCTGCTTCCTGCCTTTAAAGATAAGAAGAGTGGTTCATCATCCCTATGAAGAACGAAGGAATTGTCTCTGACAGGCCCTTACAAGTGTCACTTCCCCAAGTGTCCTTGTCTTGGTACATAGCGAACATGCAGTCCATGTCCGAATCCCAAACAAAGGAAAAGGGAATTAGCTGGGTCTGTGGTTTATCAGCTGTGCAAACATGACAATCACTTTTATGGAGAACATGTACTAAATATTCAACCCATTCTACCCAAGTGGTCAAGGAGCTCTGGTAGCATAGTGGTTATGAATTGAGTTGCTAACCTCAGGTCAGCAGTTTGAAACTAACAGCTATTCCATAGGAGAAAGATGAAGTGTTCTTCTCACATAAAGATTTCAGTCTCAGAAACCCTGTATAGAGTCTCTAAGAGTCGGAACCGACCCCACGACACACCACCACCACAACATTGATATGTTGTCTCTCTCTCTAATGTTTATCTTAGGTCTTTTACCTCAATCACTTCTATTCTTTTGGGGCCATTTTCAACCCACAGGGTCCTGTCCAGAGATGGGGACACCCATTCCACAGACCTGGATTGTGCTCTTGCCTCCCTGTTGCTGACAGTGGAGACATTAATTGAAATAAGTCTAATTTGATGATTTGAGGGAATGATGCATAGTTACATTTACTATCAACCTGACAGGCTGGTTGTAGGCAAAAGCCCTTTGTACGTCTCCCATGGTAATGATACATTTTAGCCATATTCACTTCCAAATCCACACCATCTGGTAAAGACATGGCAAGGCAACCTCTCAGACTCTTTTCAGGGTCACTTCGAGAGGTTTCCTGGGTGAGGGATGTACTTCCCACTGGTAACTACTTTTCCCTTGGAGAGAGTCCCTCTTCACCAGTCTCTTTACTTGAGTATAGTGAGTCCATTCCTTCTCCAAGTGTGTCTCAGTGGTCATCTAAACCTGGTAAGGGCCCTTCCAGTTTGGCTAGAGACTGTCTACTTTCCAGGTCTTGATCAGCATGAAATCTCCCAGTTGAAAGTGATGAATACTGAATTTGAAGGGAGGGGTTTGGACCAAGAGTTCTTTTAGCCTGAAAGTTAGTAAAGCAGAAAGGGCCAGCATGTAGTTGCTAGTTTACATGGTGGGTAGGTCTGTGATCCTTCCCAGATATGGGAGCCTATTTATGGTGTCATGGCACCCTTTGCAGTGAATGCCATTCAACTATTTGGCTTCAAAAAATTTAAGATTAACGTGAAGATATTAGGGATAACACATTTTCACAGCAGTATCATCTTTATGCATGAATACAGTACTTTACTTAAAAGCTTCTCAAACAGGAATGTCAATTAAACATACTTTAATATTATGAACTCTATTAATACTCATGTCTACAGCACAATATCCTTTTCCTCCTCTTAACAAGATTAAATGCATACAAATAGGGTGGCCCTTTTTATTTTTTTAATTTTTATTGTGAATTGAGTGATCATTTACATGGAAAAGCATCAGATTTACATTCATCCTATTGCATTTTGTTACATTGTAATGATTACAATCCCCTCCATGCATCATTCAACAGCATTTGCTTTCATTCCCTCTGGGTTTTTTTTTTTTTTTTTTTTGGGGGGGGGGGCGGTTGTACACCAAAGCACTCAGGATTATATAATGATTCAAATAACCAAAGGGTATACCCCTGAGACAGGGCTTGATGGTGGTAGGGTGGAGATCCAGTGAAGTTCTCCATCAGCCATATCACAGAATACCAGGCAAAGCAGATCCAAGGCAGAGCTCCAAAACTCAGAACCACATAGCTAGGAATATTTTAAAAGTTTGAAGGCTTATAGCTAGTTAGTAAAACTTGAAGCTAAAGTAAGAAACCACGTGCTTTTGAATCTGCTGGGTTCGGAGGTTTGGGAGCCGATATCTTGGATGAGACCAAATGGCAAGACCAAGTGGGGGAGCAGAAACACCATGGAAAATTGCCACGAACCTTGGAGCAAAGGTGGACAATACACTTTGTCAGTTTTGCTTTTTTTTGATTTTTTTTTTTTTTTGGTATCTAGTCATTGAACCCACACTATTGTGCACCTCCTCACCACTGGTGGGTTCTTCTGTTATATATACACAGAAATATTCAGCCCAAGAGCAGGCCCTGAACATTTTTTCATTTCTTAATTTTTTTTTTTTTTTTTTTTTTTTATATGGGAAAGGCAAGGACAGGGCTGTAAAGAGGGAAAGAGAGATTAAAAACAAAAGAGGCTGAAAATTAAATTAAAGCCTGAGGTATAGCATAACAAACAATAGTGGCATCTTGGAATCTCTAAGGCGGCTTTGAAAGCATGAAGCTGAAGAAAGGACATTAAAGTCATACTCATATTATGCTACAGATTTTTTTCTTCTTCTTCTTTCCCTCCTTTCCCCTTTCTGAGATTATAGAATACAGTATTCAGTCTAGTTTTGTGGTTGTTTCTTTTTGTTGATGCTTTTTTGCTGTTTTGTGCTCCCTCCTCTACCTTTGTGGGATGCTTTCTGTCCCTATATTACCCAAGAAGAGTCGGAAACTGCTGCCATATAGTCAAGCTACAATCACACACTATAAAACACCAAAACTCAGGCAAGAACCAATACCAACTGCCGTATACCAGTGAGGCAGACAACACCTAAAAAAGTTACTCTGACTTAAGCAATAAGAAGAGTGAAAAGGGAATACCACATCCTGATCACATCTACCTGGAAGCAATCAGAAAGCATAAAAAATACCAAAACACATACCCAATTAAGTATTAAGGCCACAGATAAAAACTAAACATGTCCAAGAAGCAAAAGCAGATGACCTTATGAGCACATGTCCAGAAACAAGTTAAAATATTTGAAACAAATGACCTAGAAGTAGACATGGACTCCATTCTGGAAGGAGGGCAGGCTTTGGAAATGCCTGAGAAGAAATTCAGAAAAATTACAAGAAAAAGTTTCAGAACACTTTACAATGGAGTTGTGAAAAAAAAAAAAAAGGAAGAAGTCAGGAAAGTATTACAGGAACAATCAAATAAGATAGATACAGCAATGGAAACTATTCAAAACCAATAGAAAGAGGACCAAATGATCAATAATAAAGTATCAGAAACAGACAATACTCTGAAGAAAGAAGTAGAATACAAGAGATGGAAGGCAGAACTAGTGAGCTGGAAGACAAATTATCTCAATAACACTAAAATAGAAGTGCAAACAGAAAAAAAAGGATGAAAAAATCTGAAAAAGGTCTAAGATTCATCTTAGACAACATGAAGAGGAATGACTTAAGAATTATCGGCATTCCAGAACAAGAAGAATCACACAAGTCCACAGAGGAAATAGTTGAAGAACTGCTGGAAGATAATTTCTCTGGCATCCTGAATAGAGAAAAGATAAACATTCAAGAAACTCAACGAACCCAAGGTAGTATAGACCCCAAAAGAAAATCACCAAGACATATCATAATCAAGCTCTCCAAAATCAAAGATAAGAAGATACCCCTGAAAGCAGCTAGGGAAAACAGAAGTGTTACATACAAAGGCAAACAAGTCAGATTAAGAAAAAAAACATGTAAGCAAGAAGACAAAGAGGAGACATATAAAAAGCCTGAAAGAAAAAAAATTGCCAACCAAGAATCCCTTATCGAGCAAAGCTATCAATCAAATATGATGGTGTAATCAAAACATTCCAGGATAAAGAGAAGTTAAGGGATTTTGCCAAAGCCAACCATGCACTGCAAAACATCCTAACCAAAAAGAACAAACAAAAATCAGAGATAAACAGACATGGCAGCACCTCCCAGAATTAAATTGAAGAAGGAAGAATCGAGAACAGAACAAAACTATAAGAACAAACTCAGAGACTCTGGGAGGTCAATCTATGATCAAAACAAGTACAATGTAAAAGAAGGTAAACACGTAGGAACAGAGATCCAGATGGTGAGAAGATCAGGGAGATTACAGGATAAAATAGACTGCACCAAATGGAAAGAAAAGTTAATGGAATATAAGGAAACCTAAAAGAAAATTAACACTTCACAACATATCAAGAAAATGAAAATCCATGAAGAATATGGAAACATTAAAACTATGAGGAAACTCACAAGAAAGAACACAAAAAGCATGAACTCAACAAAGGAAGACACACATAACAAAGAAAGCAGAAGCACGCACCTCCAAAAATAGAAAAAAAAACATAATGGCAGCAATTAATCCATACCTATCGATAATTACACTGCATGTAAATAGATTAAATCCACCTGTTGAGAGACAGAGAGTGGAGGAATGGATTAAAAACAAGATCCTTCAATATGCTGTCTAAAAGACACATAACTCACACACAAGACAAAAACAGTTTAAAAGTCAAAAGATGAAAAAATATATTCCAAGCTAATTGCAATAAATAACAAACAGCTGTGGCAGTACTAATCTCTGATAACATAAACTTTAAGGCAAAAACCAGCATAATAGATAAAGATAGACATTATGTCATGATTAAAGGACAATTAAACAAGACGAAATAGCTGTAATAAATATCTATGCTCCCAATGAAAGAGCTCCAAAACATATAAAGCAAACTCTAATAGAGTTGAAGAAAGAAGTAGATGAATCTACAATAATACTGGGTGGTTTCAATACACCACTTTCAAAAATGGATAGAACAACCAGAAAGAAACTGGACTATGGCAGAGAAGAACTAAACAACACAATCAGCCAAATGGACCTCATAGATGTGTACAGAGCATTCAACCAAAAACTGCACAATACACATTCTTTTCCAGTGCACATGGAACATTCTACAGAATACATGATATCTTAGGCAACAAAATAATTCTCCATAAATTTACAAATATGAAAATATTACAAAGCATCTTCCCAGACCACAATGCTATCAACTTAGAAATCAAGATTAGGAAGACAAAGGAAATAAAGTCAAATACATGGAAACTAAACAACACCCTGCTGAAAAGTGACTGGGTAGTAGGAGAAATTAAATGTGATTTCACTAAGTTCCTAGAAACAAATGAGAATGAAACATAACATACCAAAACCTTTGGGACATGGCAAAAAAGGTACTGAGAGGACAATTTATTGCAATCAATGCACATATCGAAAAAGAAGAAAGCACCAAAATTAACACATTAACACAGCATCAACAGTTAGAAATAGACCATCAGAGGGAACCCACAGTCAACAAGATAAAAGAAATACTAAAGATTAGAGCAGAAATAAATGAGATAGAAAACAGAAAAACTATAGAAACAATCAACAGGATAAGAAGCTGGTTCTTTGAAAGAATTAAGAAAATTCACAGACCATTGGCAAACCTAACAAAAGAAAAGAGAGAGAAGACACAAATAACATGCATTAGAAACCACATGAGCCATGTCACAATGGAACCAAAGGAAATCAAAAGGATAATA
>NW_006408998.1:435055-440185 GCF_000296735.1 Chrysochloris asiatica | reverse complement strand
CAAAAATTCTCAACAAAATCCTAGGCAACAGAATCCAGCAACACATCAAAAAGATAATACACCATGATCAAATGAGATTCATATCAGGAATGCAAGGATGGTTCAACATTAGAAAAATGATCAACGTTATCCACCATATAAATAAGAAAAAAGAAAATAACCACATGATCATACTGATTGATGCAGAAAAGGCATTTGACAAAATCTATATCCAGATAAAAACACTCAACAAAATAGGAATTGAAGGGAAATTGCTCAACATAACTAAGAGTCTATATACAAAAAAATACAGCCTATATTACTATCAACAGAGAGAAAATGAAAGCCTTCTCTCTGTGTACAGAAACCAGACAAGGATGCTCTCTGTCACCACTCCTATTCAATATTATGCTGGAAGTCTTTGCAAGAGCTATATGGCAAGACAGGGAAATTAAAGGCATCCAAATTGGCAAAGAGGAAGTAAAACTTTCTCTATTTGCAGATCATATAATTCTATACGTAAAAAACCCAAATGACGCAGTAAAAAATCTACGAGAACTCATTGGAAGATTCAGCAAAGTGGTAGGATATAACATCAACATACAAAAATTAGTTGGATTCGCCTATACTAAAAATGACAGCATTGAAAAAGTCATTAGGAAAGCAATACCATTTACAATAGCCACTCAAAGGGTGAATTACCTAGGAATAAATGTAATCAGCGAAACAAAGGATTTATACAAAGAAAAGTATGAAACACTACTACAAAAAAACAAGAGACCCATGAAAATGAAAGAATGTATCATGCTCCTGGATAGGAAGACTTAACATTGTGAAAATGTCACTACTGCCCAAAGCAATTTACACGTATAATGCAATCCCAATCCAGATTTCAATAACAGTCTTCAAAGAGATGGAAAAACAATTACAAACTTTATATGGAAAGCAAAGAGACCCAGGATAAGCAAAGCACTGGTTAAGAAGAAGAATAATGGTGGAAAACTCTGACACCTTGACTTCAAAATTTACTACACGGTTATAGTGGTCAAAACAGCTTGGTACTAGTACAATGAAAGATACATAGATCAGTGAACCAGAATCAAGAATCCAGAAATTAACCAGTCTACAAACAGCCAACTTATTTTTGACAAAACACCTAAATATATCACATGGGGAGGTGATAGTCTCTTAAACAGATGGTGCAGAACCGAAAAGTGATATGCAAAAGATTGAAACAAGACCTTCACCTCACATCTTATACAAAAACCAACTCAACATGGATTAAAGACCTAAATGTGAATCCCAGAATTATGAAGGCCATCAATGAAAAAAAATAAAATAAAAGGAAAATGTGAGGGCACCAATTCAGGGCATACACAGACTAATAAACATTTTGAAAACTACACAAACAAAAGTAGACAAAATAGATGAGTGAGATATACTAAAAATTAAAAATTTATGTGCATCAAAAGACTTCACCAGAAGAGCAAAAAGGAAACCCACAGAATGGGAAAAAATCTTTTGCAATGACACATCAGCCAAGGGACTTATTTCTAAAATATATAGGAAACTATAATACCGTTACAAGAAAAAGACAAATAACTCAATTTAAAAATGGGCTCAGGACATGGACAGACACTTCACCAAGGAGGCTGTCTTTCTAATCTTGTTTTTCCTTGCATACCATCATAAAATAAACACTAGAGGGGGAGAGAAAGGAATAGCCAGAAATATCACCATAGAAATCTTGTAAGTTCATCTTCTGCCTATAACTGATTGGACCACCTAAAATGGGGCTACAACGTGCCCAGTGAAGGAGGCTTCCTTTGGAGCCTCTGCATTACATAAGACCATAGGTGGAATCTTTAACAGCATCCAGACTCTTCAGATGTGGGAGATTTCCAATTGAAAGGATGGGGAAACCAGCCTGGAGTGGCTAGAAGAATATAAGATACTTCTTGAAAGAAAAACCGACAGGGAACATACAAAACAATATAGGCAGACTGACAGATAACTACAAGAATAAGCAAGTTGCTCACCCAGAAGACATCCAGGCAAGTGGTCAGATCCCCTCAGAGCAAACCTCTTTCAAGACTATGACTCAGTGGGAATACATGCTCTGATTGGTGACCATATTTGTCACTAATAAGGAGAAGCGAGGGAAAAACAGCAATGAAACTGCGAGTTAAGCCCTACAATGTTCAATAGACTCCTGTGAACCCGGTGGAGACCTGGTTGGCCAGCAGTGTGGCAAGAACTGGGGCTTCTTGGGCTCAGAGTCAGTGACATAGCCACAGAGGACTAGAGTGGAGCATTCAGCTGATAAGAGAGGGAATACACACAAGAACACCCACACGTGCAGATAATAGTCACTTGACCTGGCTTCAGTGACTGGATGATCAGAGCTCAACTAGAAGAAGAAAGAAAAGGAAAAAAAGAGTAATCTGGTACAAGTAGATGAAGTCGACTTACACCTATGAATGCGGTAGTTCAAAAGAGGGAACACATCTTTACGGCAAGGATCATTCCCACGCCCTTCATACGCAGAGTAGACAGGGATGGGAAACTTGGACATTGGCTACCCAAAGTGGGGGGCTACAAAGGCAAGAAGTGACTGGCTTACAAGCTTTAAAGAGGGAACCTAGTTCCAGAGGGCATGGAGGAAGGTAAAATCTCCACTGAGTAGTATCCAATCTGTCTAGGTGGGGCTGATGAAAGGAAAGGCAGATAGGTATCTTGCTATACAGTAGTGAATAATTGTTATCAGGATTGATTGTGAGGGTTGGAAATGTAAAGGTAGACATTTTGTAGCAAGGAGGAGAGTGATTATTTTTGCAGTCTAGGATCGGAGGTCCCTGGGACCATCAAGGGAATAGAGCTGAAAACGGGACCGTACCCAGAGAAGCAGTGATGCCAGAGATGGAGGCAAAGATAATGATGTGGGGAGATGGAACAGCTGGGGACTTTAGACCCAGAGAGGGAGAATGGCTCTGTGCTGAAGACCGGGGGCAGGCTTGCAGGGTATTCCCTTTGGTTGGTTAATGACGCATGGAGGGGATTGTAACCATGGTAATGAAACAATTTATGATAGGATGAATGTAAAAGTAATGTTCTCCCATGTAAACTACCACATAATTCACAATAAAACATTTAAAAAGAAAGTGATAGAAGAGACTGATCCAGATTAAGCGAAAAAAGATAATAGAACCAAATGCAGTGCATGGATGCTCTTTGGATCTTGAACTGACCAAATGATTTTTTTACAACTAGGGAAACTTGATTGTAGACTGTACATTCAATATTACTAAAGAATTGTTGCTGTTGCTATGTGCCATGAAGTCATTTCTGACTCATCGCGACCCTGCATAAGGTTTCCGAGGCTGTAAATCTTTACGAGAGCAAAAATCCTCATCTTTCTCCCACAGAACAACTGGTAGTTTTGAACTGCTGACCGTGAGATTAGCAGCCAGATTCCTAACCACTACACTACCAGAGCTCCTTGCTGAGTATTTATTGTTGTTGTTGTTAAGTGCCGTCGAGTCGGTTCCGACCCACAGCGACCCTGTACAGGGTTTCCGAGGGTATAAATTTTTAAGGGAGTAGAAAGCCTCATCTTTCTCCCGCGGAGCAGCTGGTAGTTTCGAACCGCTGACCTTAAGGTTTGCAGCCCGATTCGTAACCACTATGCTACCATATGTAAGAAAACATCCATGGTTTTTAGGTATAAAAGTGTGAAATGATAAGAGGTCTGGGATTTGATTTAAAATACTTCAGTATCAACAAAAATAGTACATATGAAGCAAGACACTATTTTTGGAATTATTATGTCTGAGTGACGAGTGTATGTGGTTTTATTGTGCTGTTCTCTCTGCTTAAGCATGTGTCTGAAAACTTTTTAACAAAATAGAAATATAGACTAGGAAAAATACAGGGGGATATACCCTGCAAGCCTGCCCTCTGGAAGCCAGCTCACAGCTCCTCTCCTTCCTTGAGTCCAGAGTCCCCAGTCGCTCCGTTTCCCCACATTATCTTCTCTGCCTCCATCTCTGGGATCACAGCTTCTCCGGATTGGGTCCTACACTCTACTCTTCTCCCTTGATGGTCTCAGGGTCCTCTGCTCCTGTATTATAAGATCAGCCACTCCCCTCCTTTTGTTACAAAACATCTACTTTTACATTTGCAACATTCACAATCACTCCTGATAGTAATTATTCACTATTTAACCACAAGAGTCTTATCCCCATCTCCTCTCACCAGACCAGTCCATACAGGTTGGAAACCACTCAATGGAAAGTCTATATTCTCCTGTTCCCTCTGAAACTAGGCTCTGTCTTGTAAACTTTTAAGCCAGTCACTCCATGCCTTTGTAGTATCCCCATTTGGGGTAGTCAATGTTTAAATTGCTTATCCCGGTCAACCCTGTGTACCAGGAGGGTGGGAATGATCCTCACTGTAAAGATCCATTCCATCTTTTGAGTGACTACATCCATAAGTAAAGGTCAATTTCATCTAATTGTAGCAGGTTACTCTATTTTTTCCTTTTCTTTCTTCCTCTAATAGAGTTCTAGTCATCCAGCCATTAAAGCTATGGGTACTATCTACAAATATGGGTGCTCTTGTGCATCTCCCCTCACTTCATATCAGCTGAACTCTTCACACTCCACTCTAGTACTCTGTGACTATGGGCTCAGGAGTCCACTGGTCATGCTATACTGCTGGCCAACCAGGTCTCAATCAAGTTTGGCAGGAGTTTATTGAACATGGTCAGATTTAGCTCACAGTTTCATTTCTGTTTTTCCTAGGGTGGCCCTTGGATCAACTATTAACATTCACAGAAGCAGCAATCAAGAGATCAGATAACATATTGCACTAGGCAAATCTGTTGCACAGGAACTTTTTAGAGTGTTGAAGAGCAAAAGATATCACCTTGAGGACTAAGGTACACCTGACCCAAGCCAATAACCTCATATGGATGCAAAAGCTGGATGGTGATTAAGGAAGATTGTAGAAGAATTGATACCTTTGAATTGTGGTGTTGGAGGAGAATACTGAAAGTGCCTTGGACTGCCAAAAGAACCAATTGATCTGTTTTGGAAGAAGTGTAGCCAGAATACTTCTTGGAGGCCAGGATGGCTAGGCTTCGTCTCTCAT
>NW_006408998.1:432776-433932 GCF_000296735.1 Chrysochloris asiatica | reverse complement strand
GAGCTCCGATCATCCAGTCATCCGGTCCAGGTGACGTGGATATCATCTGCAAGTGTGGGCGCTCCTGCGCATATGTCCTCTCTTCCCGTCAGCCGGTAGCTCCACTCTCCTCTCGAGTCCTACGTGGCCACACCACTGTCTCTGGGCCCAAGAATCCCCAGGCCTCTTCACACTGCTTGCCATCCATGTCTCTCCAACTGGGTCCACAGAAGTCCACTGAACATTGTAGGGCTTAGCTTGCCATTTCATAGCTGCTTTTACCCCACTTCTCCCCATCGGTGATGTGTGTGGTCACCAATCAGAGTGTGCATTTCCGTTGAGTCTTAGTCTTGGAAAGGGGTTTGGGTTGAGAGGACCTGGCCACTTGCCTTGATGTTTTCTGGAGAAGTGATTTGTTTGTTCTTGTAGTAATAGTCCATCTGCGTCTGTTTTTCCTGCAGGTCTTTCTTTCAAGAGGTATCTTTTATTCTTCTAATCACTCCAGGCTGGTCTACTCATCCTTTCAAGTGGAGATTTCTCATCTTTGGAGATCTGGATGTGGTTCTGGTTCCTACCCACAGTTTTATGTATTGCAAAGGCTCCGCAAGAAGCCTCGTTCACTGGGTATGCTGTAGCCCCATTATAGGTATTCCAATCAGTCATAAGCACAAGATGGACTTACGAGCTTTCTAGTGTGGTTTTCTGACTATTCCTTTCTCTCCCACTCCAGTGTCTACTCTATATTATAATGCAAGGGAAACCAAGATTAAAACAAACAAACAAACAAACAAACAAACAAAAAACAAAAAAAACAAACAAAAAAAAACAGTCAAGCATCTTAACATGATTCCCCCCCACCCCATTCCAACCATGACTCAATCCCTGTATCTCAGAGCCCTGCCGTTCCAAGGCTGTGCATATATCGTCCTTTATCTCTGACTCATTTAGCCCTTTCGAACATACTCAATTGTTCTCCCATCTGCTCTGTTTCTCCACTTCCCTCTCCCTCCCTGTATATTGCTCCCCTCCCTAGCACCCAAGCTTTCCTGTGTCTAATCCCCACCCTGAGCTCCACCCTTCCCCCTTCCCCCCACCCATCACCAACTTCCCAACAACCAACAACGACTTCCCCCTACCCCCTTTTAGTATAATTTCTTTTTCTTAGTCTTTTACAGTA
>NW_006408998.1:424647-431062 GCF_000296735.1 Chrysochloris asiatica | reverse complement strand
TAGCTTTTTTACTGAGTCTTTGGGGTTTTCTAAATATAGTATCATATCGTCTGCAAATAGGGAGAGTTTTATTTCCTCTTTGCCAATTTGGATGCCTTTAATTTCCCTGTCTTGCTGTATAGTGTTGGAGTCCTGCTCCAACTGTCTCGCAGGAACCCGAGGGTGAGACAGGGATGAAGAAAAATACGTACAAAAGAAAAGAATTCAGGCCAGAGACACAGGTTGATGGCAAGTGACGAAGTTTATTGAAAGCAAGAGGTTTATATAGGGCAATTTCTGCAAGTCATCATTGTTCTGCATAGTTACAAGTTTATCTATTGCTGCTAGCCAGGCAACCTTGGGAAAGCTGTTTTCCCTGCATGTTTATCTTTTACTGTGAATTGCATGATCCTGGGAAGGCTACTTTCCTAGTGTTAATAAGCAGGCTTTGTCTGGAAAAACTCAGACTTAAAGTTTTATGAGGCCTGTAAGTCTTTTAGCCCCCAACATCTCCCACTTCTTTATTTTCACAAGTGGAACGCTGCCTTTTTAGGCGGCCAGTGCGGATGCTCAGGCTTACCCATCATCGAAACTCATTGCAGCATATGGCAATGGCTCTGTCTTAGGTTGCCTAAGCTCCCACCAGTCCTTACCCGTCTTTGATTACACGTCCACCGGGGGTCGAGCCCTGATCTTTAATAGATGCAATTGGGCCCAGATCTGATGATATTGATATATAAAGGCTCTCACGATGCAAGGGAGCAAGAGTAACACTAGCAGTAGCCCAACACCCAAGAGAGCTGCAATGCTCCACAAATAAGAAAGGGAGGGCATAGTAGGAAACACCTTTTTAAGATTGTCAAGAAGTAGTTCAGCTAGTTTGGCAGGAGTACTGTCAAGGTGGGGGGCATAATGAATAGCAAGTATTTGTGCATGTAACTCATTCCATTCCCGACTGACATTCTCAGAAACCCACACTCCGTGCAGGTGAGCCTGCACTTTGGACCAAGGGAAGATCGAAGCATTATACAGAAGTTTAGTCACACAAATGGAGTGGTAATCAACGAGACACGCAAGACGTGGCCAAACCACCACTTGCTATAAGGTATCCCCAAGAATGTTAACAGTATCATACTGTCCATTCAAGCGATGTTCAATGGCCAGATCAATCTTTTCTTGCCGGTCCCAGTTGTAGGTAATATTGCCCATCAGCTCGTTGACAGTAGCTGCAGTCTGGATCTCCTGAGTAAGTGCAACTGTGGTGACCATGAGGGAAACAAGCAGTGATATGAGGGAGACAATGCCTACCACAATGAGACCGAGACCTCTTTTAGATCTGAAAAGCAATTTTGTAAAATCATCAACAAGTTGTAATCCCATGTCATCATACCATTTCTGGGAAATATTCACTGGCAACAATATATATGCCGGTCTCTTAAGAGGCATAACAGTAATATTAGTTAGCAAGTCTGTAATACAAGTATGCAACTGACAATGGAGACAACTTATGTTATATCTAGAGTATCCCCCTGATGAAATGTAATTCCAAACATGAATGTTCCCAGTTAGAAACACAAAAGATTCAGGAAGCCATAAAGAGATTTTGTTAGAAGTGTGATTAAGGTTACAAACACCGGTGGCAAGACATCGCAAACTCTGTGCGACTATTCCAACAGGTCCATATTCCAAAGGAGCAATATGGCACACATTCGATGTGAAAGAGTTGTCGGTAACTGTATGGCAAATAGGATGAGAATAACTACATCCAGTATAATTATATTTCTGAATTTCTCTAACCAGGTGACCATCCAACGGGAGCCCCATGCTTGAATCATTCAAGTACAGCAGGAACGGGGCTCGATTCCTCTCCTTCCACGACACAGGTCTCACCAGCGGGTGGTGTGGGACGACAGCCCAATTGATTGCCGCCTGTCTCATCCACATGCCACACAAGATGTTCCGGAATCCAACGAGGGCCAGGTTCATCCTGCAGAAAAACACAAACATAGCCTCGTCCCCATATGAGAACAGGGTCGGGACCCTTCCATGTGCCTGTTAGGGCATTTTTCCATTTCACCATAGGTTTTAGGATGTTTAACTCCCAATTGCTATGCCTATCTGCAGCTGTGAGGCCGGAGGCATCAGTTAAAAGAAAGTTTAAAATAAAAGTAATGTGGTTGACATAGTTTTGTGGTGTTTGGGGTAGGACTCCCCCTTCTTTATTTTTCCTAGATAAGATTTGATAGTGGCATGTGTACATTATACAATGCCTTGACTTTGTGGATTGTAAGGAATGTCTGTGGTGTGTTGGATAGAAAAAACTTGGCAAAATGTTGCATACCGGGTGTTAGTATACCCGGTACCATTATCTGTTTTAATGCACTCAGGTATACCCATAGCAGCAAAAGCGTGTAAGCAATGGTGGATTACTTTAGTAGTTCCTTCTCCAGTTAAGGGGGAACAACAGACAAGGCCAGAGAAAGTGTCTACTGAAACATTCACATATTTGAGCCAACCAAAGTTGGGGACATGTGTGACGTCCATTTGTCATAATGCATTGGGACATAAACCTTGAAGATTAAGTCCAAAAGATGGAACAGACTGATGAATAGGACACTCAGGACAAGCACGGACTATCTGACGTGCTGCCTCTCGAGGGATGTGAAACATTTTGTGCAATGATTGACTATTTTGATGATGTAATTGGTGCGAAGCCTGAGCACGTTGTAAATTAGAATGAGTTAAATAAAGCTGTGTATCACCTGCTTCATTGTCTTTGGCTAAGGCCCCAGGCAGATTACTGTGCAAGTGGATGTGAGTGATGAAGATGGGTTGTTCTCATAGGCGTATCAGAAGTTGGAGTTGCTGAAACAAGTTGTGAACAATGGAAGTGGAGGTTTTTATTATACAAACAGTCTCTAAAAGAGGTACGGAACTAGCAATATATAGACTATCAGTATATATATTTATTGGAGTGGTGGTGTACTTTTGTACAGCACTGTCTATTGCAAGAAGCTCAGCCTGTTGAGCTGAATAACCAGGACATTTAAGTACTGTAAAATTATTAACTGTGCCAAACACAGCACGTCCCTTAGAGGAGCTATCAGTAAATACAACAGGTGCTCTGGGGATGGGTTGTTTACTTACTACTGAGGGAAATACAAATTGATGTTTAATAGCAAATTGAAAAAGTTTTTCACTGGGATAATGGGATCCAATAGTACCCAAATAGCCAATAAAAGCAACTTGCCATTCTGTATACATTGTTGAAACAACCAATCAATTTGAGCAGCATTATAGGGTACAACAATGGTATTAGGATCTTTTCCAAAATATCTACAACTGTCATCTCGAACAACCCTAATTAATTGAGAAAACGCTTCAGGATAAGTAAAAGTACCTTTTTCGGAGTGGATTTAGCATGAATCTATCATAAGGGAGCCCCCTGCCAAATCACTACGGTCGAGGAATGGACTGTAGGTAAAACATAAGCAGCAAAAGGCTGGGAATAATCAGTATTGGTAAGAGCACACTTGGTGATTTCATTTTCCAACCCCTGGAGCACTTGCAGGAGTTAACTTCCTAGGGGATAAAGGATCACTGTTCCTACTGAGAATCTCAAACAGGGGCTGCAGTTGTCCAGTTGTGATTTTAAGATAAGGTCTGATCCAATTGATGTTTCCAAGTAATTTTTGAAAGTCATTGAGGGTTCTAAGATCATCTTTTCTAAGCTGAATTTTCTGAGGTTTGAAGTAATGAGGAAAAATTTGGGTCCCAAGATATAAATAAGGCTCGGTGGTCTGCACTTTTTCAGGGGCAATAATCAGTCCTCTTGCTGTGAGCGCTGTCTGAAGTGCTTGGAAACAAGCCAAGAGACGCTAGTAATCCTTGTCTGCCACCAAAATGTCATCCATATAATGGATGATATAATAGGGAAAGCGTAGGTGAACGTCTGCAATAGCTGCATGGACATATTTTTGACATACTCCTGTAGCATTGAAAGCATACAGCCTCGGTCTTCCCCCATGAGCTGTAACTGGTGCATCATGTCCTCCATAAGCTTAAAAGCAATTTCAGAGAAAGCACTGGTAGGGGGCCTGGAGGCGCAGCTATAAGGATTTCAGGTTTAATGATGTCTAGTTTCAGTAACGGAGCCTTCTGGGGAGCTGGCCTACTACCGCCTTTTGTTGCTAGCTAGTTTCTATGCGGAATGCAGCCAAAGAAGCTCTCTCCCCTACAGATTCTTCTTCTTCTACCGGATGAGACTTCTCGTCTAGCATGGTCAAATCTGGGTACAATCGGGGTGGAGATGGGATGGGAGTGATGGTCACGGCAGGGGCAGTTGGAGCCACGGGCGCCAATGAAGATGGCACAGTGATATCCGGGGGCGGAATCACACCCCCACTCGGCACAATACAACTATCCCTTATTAGCCACCAAAGGCCAAAAGTGAAAGTAGGGAAGCGAGAGGGACCATGCTGAACATTTGTTGTTGTTGTTAAGTGCCATCGATTCAGTTTCGACCCATAGCGACCCTGAACAGGGTTTCCGAGGCTGTAAATCTTTACGGGAGCAGATCGCCTCATCTTTCTCCCGTGGAGCAGCTAGTAGTTTTGAACTGCTGACTTTGCGGTTTGCAGCCCAATTCGTAACCACTACGCTACCAGAGCTCCTATGCTGAACATAATGCTCCTGTAATTGTCTCCCTATCTGGTCCCACAGCTTCACATCGACCACACCATCCTCCGGGAACCAGGGACAAACAGTATGTACAAAATCTATAAATTTACACAACTGACTATGATCTACTTTTCCCCCTTGGGCCCTAATAGTTTCTCTTAACATATTTACATAACAGGCTTTTCCTGATTGGTTGCCCATACTGACCTGATGATTTCCCTCCGAAAACTGGGTGCTCTCACTATTTGATTCTCTCAGTCTCTTGGGAGCGTCTGCCATGTTATCTCACGTACTCGAGCCCCACGTCTTGGGCGCCACTTGTTGGAGTCCTGCTCCAACTGTCTCGCAGTTACTCAAGGGTGAGACGGGGATGAAGAAAAATATGTACAAAAGAAAATAATTCAGGTCAAGGACACAGGCTGATGGCAAGTGAAGAAGTTTATTGAAAGCAAGAGGTTTATATAGGGCAATTTCTTCAAGTCATGGTTGTTCTGCATAGTTACAAGTTTATCTTTTGCTGAGAGCCAGGCAACCTTGGGCAAGCTGCTTTCTCTGGATGTTTATCTTTTACTGTGAATTACGTGATCCTGGGAAGGCTACTTTCCTAGTGTTAATAAGCAGGCTTTGTCTGGAAAAACTCAGACTTAAAGTTTTATGAGGCCTGTAAGTCTTTTAGCCCCCAACATCTCCCACTTCTTTATTTTCACAAGTGGAACGCTGCCTTTTTAGGCGGCCAGTGCGGATGCTCAGGCTTACCCATCATCGAAACTCATTGCAGCATATGGCAATGGCTCTGTCTTAGGTTGCCTAAGCTCCCACCAGTCCTTACCCGTCTTTGATTACACGTCCACCGGGGGTCGAGCCCTGATCTTTAATAGATGCAATTGGGCCCAGATCTGATGATATTGATATATAAAGGCTCTCACGATGCAAGGGAGCAAGAGTAACACTAGCAGTAGCCCAACACCCAAGAGAGCTGCAATGCTCCACAAATAAGAAAGGGAGGGCATAGTAGGAAACACCTTTTTAAGATTGTCAAGAAGTAGTTCAGCTAGTTTGGCAGGAGTACTGTCAAGGTGGGGGGCATAATGAATAGCAAGTATTTGTGCATGTAACTCATTCCATTCCCGACTGACATTCTCAGAAACCCACACTCCGTGCAGGTGAGCCTGCACTTTGGACCAAGGGAAGATCGAAGCATTATACAGAAGTTTAGTCACACAAATGGAGTGGTAATCAACGAGACACGCAAGACGTGGCCAAACCACCACTTGCTATAAGGTATCCCCAAGAATGTTAACAGTATCATACTGTCCATTCAAGCGATGTTCAATGGCCAGATCAATCTTTTCTTGCCGGTCCCAGTTGTAGGTAATATTGCCCATCAGCTCGTTGACAGTAGCTGCAGTCTGGATCTCCTGAGTAAGTGCAACTGTGGTGACCATGAGGGAAACAAGCAGTGATATGAGGGAGACAATGCCTACCACAATGAGACCGAGACCTCTTTTAGATCTGAAAAGCAATTTTGTAAAATCATCAACAAGTTGTAATCCCATGTCATCATACCATTTCTGGGAAATATTCACTGGCAACAATATATATGCCGGTCTCTTAAGAGGCATAACAGTAATATTAGTTAGCAAGTCTGTAATACAAGTATGCAACTGACAATGGAGACAACTTATGTTATATCTAGAGTATCCCCCTGATGAAATGTAATTCCAAACATGAATGTTCCCAGTTAGAAACACAAAAG
>NW_006408998.1:408997-422614 GCF_000296735.1 Chrysochloris asiatica | reverse complement strand
TATTGAGAGACTTGTCTTCCAGTTCACTGATTCTTCCTTCCATCTCATCTATTCTACTCCTCTGCCCTTTCAGGGAGTTTTCTATTTCTGCCATTTTGTTGATTATTTGGCCCTCTTTCTGTAGGTTTTGGATTGTTACCAATGCTGTATCTATCTTGTTTGATTGTTCCTGTAGCGCTTTTCTGACTTCTTCCTTATTTTTCTCAACTCCATTGTATTGTACAGTGTTTTGAGACATTTTATAATCATTTTTCTGAATTCTTTCTCAGGTATCTCCAAGGCCTGCCCTCCTTCCAGCATTGAGAGAAGGTCTATTTCTGGTTCATTTGTCTCAGATATTTTATCTTTTTTCTGGACATGTGCTGATATGGTCATTTGCTTTTGCTTCTTGGACATGTTTAATGTTTATCTGTGGCCCTAATAATTAATTAAATATGTGTATAGGTAATTTGTTATGTTTTCTGATTACCTCCAGGAAGATGTGATCAGGAGGTGGTCTTCCCTTTTCACTTTCCTTATTGCTTAACTCATAGTAACTTTTGTGGGCCTCGGTTGGGCCTGGGCCTCGGTAGTGGGCCATTTGGGCCTCGGGTGGGTGGATTGAGCCTAGGGCGGGCTGTTTGAGCCTCTGGGGGCCTAAGCGTCAGTGACCGGGCTGTAGGAGTGTTGGTCCTCCGGTGGGTGGTTTGGCTCGGGTGGGTGGTTTGGGTCTCGGGCGGACAGTTTGAGCCTCAGGGGGCCTGGGTATCAGCAGCTGGGCATCAGGTGGCTTGGGCCTCAGCGGGCGGGTTTGGCTGATTGGGCCTCGGGGGGCCTGTGCCTCGGGGATCAGCCTGAGGGCGGGTTGGGTCTCAGGGGCACTGGGTCTTGGTGACCATGCTACGTGGTGGGTTGGGCTTCAGGGGCCCTGGGCCTCAGCAACCTGGCCATGTGGCGGGTTGGGCCTTGGGGGCCCTGGACCTTGGCAGCGACCGAGCTGTTGACCACCTGGGCCATGAGGTTGGTAGGCAGTTTGGGCCTTGGTTGGGCCTGGGCCTTTGTGACCAGTCTGTGGAGTCTTGGGCCTCAGGGCAGGCCTTGGCCTCAGTGGGCGGGCCTGTGCTTTGGGCATTCCTTAGCCTTGGTGGCTTGGCAGAGGGCTGGTCTAGGCCGGAGCAATAGAGGGCTTGGGATAATGGCTGCAGGGAGGCAGTGTCTGTATTTGATGACATAAAAGATGCCTCTCTCAGTCTCTCTGTACCGTGGGTACCCCAAATTTCCTGATATCCGCACTGATATCCCTCTCTATTTGTTCGGCTTTGTTAGTTTATGCTTCCTTTTCTCTGAAAATGCAGCCTTCTAAGTGGGGTTGCTCTAATCCTTTATTCCAAGGTCTGCAGGGGCCAGAGGCACTAGCTGGCGCAGGCGCAGAAGCACGAGCCACGTCCAAGCAGGCAAAAGCTCAAGATGCCTGTAATTTCTCAGCAATTTGATCTTTTAAAAAAATGAGTTCAGAATGTTGAAATATAAGTTCTTATGTTTGTTCAAAGGTTGTCTGTCTGCTAGACAGAGGTTTCCTATGTGCAATTCCACCCCTTTTCCCCGAGACTGCCCTACCTGAACTGCCTGGTCAGGGAAGCACCACAGAGTCTCTCCATAGCCCACACACTCTTAAATTAAATTCCCTCTTGAAACCTTGTAAGTCAGTCATTTGTGTTTTTATCACCTCCTCTTTTTAGGTAGCCAATTTCTCGGTTGCCAATCTCTATCTACCCTGTATACAGAGGGGATAGCATTGATATTTGATAGGAAGACTCCTTCCCTCTCTGTTGGCATTTTGAGCTACTACCTCCCTGAATACTACTACCTCCAATTCATCAAATTGTAGCAATCTGTCCTCATTTCCCTTATCCAAAATTATTTGTTTGTTTTATCTTCCTCTAGTTGAGTCCTGATTATTAAGCCATTGAGGCTAGGGCAAATGGGTACTAACTGCAAGTTTGGATGTTCTTGCGCACCTCCCCTCACTTCATATCAGCTGGATGCTTCACTCTCAGCTCTAGGCTTCTGTGGCTATGTCATTGTCCATAGGCTCAGGTGTCCCTAGGTCTCACCACACTTTGGACCAACCAGCCCTTCCTCTTCTCTCTCTCATCTCCAGGTCAACGGGAGTCTATGGAAAGTGGCTGAATTCAGCCCATTTCTTCATTGCTGGCTTTACTTCTCTTCTACTCACCAGTAGACCAATGTTGTCCAGCAAGCTTACATGCCTGCTCATGTGTTCCCTATAAGTTTCAGTCTTGTAGGGGGTTTCTCCTGAAGGGACTTGATTCTTTGCCTGATATCACACAAAGAAGCCAAATTCCTAGGTTCTTTATGACTGGCTGCAGACCCTTTCTCCCCTCTATGAGGATTGGGTATTGTCTTCGATGGACAACTTTCCATGTTTTGTTTTTTAGTTCCAACTACAAGGGTGGAATTCCCAGCCCTCATCTATTGCCTTCTTTAAACCATACCTGTGAGTCAATCTTTCCTTCCTCCTCTTGAGTCAGAAGTCTCATATTTACCTTCATCCACCCCTCATCCTTTCTAATCCTAACTCCAGTCTTATAATTAGGTCCCATCCCAAAGATTCAAAATTTGACCTCTAGTTTTATGAGGGGAATCACCTTTTCTTCCCTTCTTATCTCTGGACAATCACTTTCAAAAAAACCTGTCTTCCCACACTTATAACATCCGGTGGTGGGCTTGGGGACCTGGCCAAATCCGTTCCTTCCTTTCCTCTGAGGAGGCCTAACACTGCAATCACTATCACACTGTCTCTTGAGAAGGTGGAGTCCTGTTCTAGCCTCTTATTAACTATTTTACTCATAGTAGACACCATAATTCTGGCCTTCTGCTTTTGAAAGAAAGTTAATATCTAAAAAAAGTGAAGATAGTTTTAATAAATTATTTATAGTTACTAAATGTCTCATTGTTAATACCATAAACATCTTAAAATAATGTTTGGATAAAAAGAAACACATTGTGATTATAACTCCCATTGCATTCTGTGTTTGCAAAATTAATCAATAGGTGGTTTGATAGTGTCATAATTGCCTCCACTGATGTGACACTGCAGGATAATGCAATGGACCACAATGTCTGTTTGGAACACAAAACAGTCTAAACACACCAGATACTCCTCAGAAACCCTTTAAAGGATTGCTATGACTTGGTTGTGACTCAACAGTGCTTAACAACAACAACCTTACAATAACCTCAGTAATTCTGTGATTAAGTATGATAGGAATTGTTAAAAGAAACTCTGGTACCCTAGTGGTTATGAATTGGACTGCTACCCTCAACGTCAGCAGTTGGAAACTATCAGTCATTCCATGGGAAATAGATCAGGCTGTGTGCTCCCATAAAGATTTCAGCCTCAGAAACCCTTTACAGGGTCACTTTGAGTTGGAACAGACTCCACAGCACATCACCACCACCACCACCACTACCACCACCACCACCACCACCACCACCACCACCACCAGGAGTTATGGAAGAAGACCAAGAAAAGAATGAGAGTGATTTGTACATAACAATTTAATAGAAATGATGTTCTTGTCCAGGCTACTATGTAGCCAGAATAGGTAGAAAATCATGCATTATGATTCTTGTAAGCATTCTTCTATTCTTTATATAATAACATTCTCTGTCTTTATATTTTTCTTGGATGAGGTGTATAGGATTCCATTTTTTAGTAGGGTTAAAATTGTATGAAATAAATATATTATTGGTAATATAAGTCTAGGACAGCTATATATTTGTTTTGTAAATATTTCTGTGAATTTTTTCACATTTCAAGCATCATTATGAAACTAGAGTTAAAAATAGGAAAATACAACTTTAGCAGGGGATTTGTCTCTGGAAATGCTTATACATTTTCATAAAAAGCTTCACTGAAGGAAGACTAATTATAGGCTTTGATATGCACCTGGGTGAAAATTAACTTTTAAGCAGCCTTAAAATAAATGGGTTTTAATTATTATCATTATGCAAAAGCTGCATAAATGCCTTTAATTGTACTTATAAAGTCAGATTTGCTGTAATCACCTCTAATATCCTGAAGCAACCACAGGATTTAGTTTTTAGTTTCCCCTTCCCCTCCCCCCAAAATTATAAACTCTCATTTTTGCTTTATTCACATATCAGGTTTTTATTAACTATGAACAGATATGTAATAACTGACATACATCAGTAATTAAAAGTTAACATAGAATAAATCTACTTATTTAAAAATGAACTTAAATTATCTTTGAAACCCACTTAATCACTGAAAGCTAAAGATCAATACATAATATACTCAACTTATCTATATATATATGATTTGATTAGGTGTATACAATGGACATAATATTTTAAACAAATTAGATGGAACATATTAATCTTAAACAAGAGTATTTTCATTATATATGCGGGCACCAGGTAACACTGTAGAATAAACACTGAACTGCTAACCACAGCTAAAACCCATAAGAAGCTCTTCATGAGAAATCCTATACATGGTCGCTATAAGTCAGAATCATTTATCTATCTATCTATCTATCTATCTATCTATCTATCTATCTATCTATCTATCTATCATTTGTTCGTTGGTTCGTTAGTTGGTTCGTTCGTCCATCCTGGTGTGAGGCTGTGGGTTGATGCGCCAGACTGCAAAGTCATTAGAACTATAAGGTCGGCGGTTCAAGCTCACCAACTGATCCTCAGAAACCCTATACAGGATCGCTATGGGTCGGAACTGATTCAATGACACTTAACAGCAGCAACTTATATGTGTGAATGTGTGTGTGTGTGTGTGTGTGTGTGTGCGTGTGCATGTATATATTGCTGTTAAGTGTCGTTAAGTCAGTTCCAACCCTTAGCGACCCTGTATTGGGTTTCCAAGGAGTGACTGGTGCAATGTAAAAGTTAGACTATTAATGAGGATTGTGGAAAAATGAATGCATTTGAATTATGGTGTTGGAGAAAAATAGAATGTACCATGGATTGCCATAGGAAAAAACATATCTGTCTTGGAAGAAGTACAGGCAGCATGTTCCTTAGAAGCAAGGATGGGGAGACAGCATATTTAGTACTTTGAACTTGCTGTCTGGAAGGACCAAACCCTAAAGATGAAGGTCATGTTTGGTAAATTGAAGGGTAACTCTCAAGGAGATGTTCAATTGTGGCTCAAACATAATTTCACTTGTGAGGGTAATGTTTTGTTCTGTTTTGCTTAGAGTCAGGCAATGATTTGCTATATTTTGCTTAGTATTGCTATGAGTTGAAATCAACAACAATAACCTAAAATCCAGTTGACAAGGGATATTAATAAATGTAAGTCCTTGAGATTCAGAGCAAAGCATGAACATAGGGAAAATATAGGTGAATTATTTGATTCCAAATGTATTATTTTATACTCAGGTATAAGGGATTGTGTGCAGGAGTCCTGCTCTCTGCAGGGGTCGTGGGACACGAGTGAATATGCGGAATCATAGGATGAAGAAATGAATACAATTCGAGAGGCTCTTCTTCTTGTTGTGCTGTCCGGCTATTCTCTCCAGCTTCTGCCCCTGGTTCTGCTTTCTGCTCTCTGCTGTCTGCCCTCTGCTCTCTGCTGTATGTTCTCTCTGCTGTCTGCCCTCTGCCTTCTCCCTCCTGCTCTCTGCTTCTTCTGCCACTTCTACTTCCTTCTTCCTCTACTGCCTTCTGCCACTTCTGCCTCTACTCCTGCTCTCTGCTTCTGCTCTTTCTCCTTTCTCTGCCAGCCCAGCTCAGCAAGTCTTCATTTTTTATACTTAAAATTACACAGTACATGCATTGACACTTTTATCTTTTCTTGAATTATTACACAGTTAGTCACAACATTCTTGCACTTGGTCCTTAGACAACTTTAACAAAAATACTCTGTGATGTTCAGATTGACCATCATCTCCTTTCCCAGTATGAGATAAAACTGTTTCTACTAAAAGATTATAAACTTTCTATCCTACATAATGTGCTATTATTTTCATAATAAATGTATTCATTAAATCACTTGGAAGCTATGTGGCATAAAGCCCAACCTGGCTACTTGCTGCAAGAAGTGTAGATTGTTAGGTCAAAACTATCCTTCACTTAAGTTCATTATTGTCTACTTGTTTATGCAGGTGTCTATATGTAGGGGTTTGTGAATTCTAGCTAGTGACTGAATGCGGTGAGGCCTATGGGGGTAGGTCAGCTTGACTCTAATATGCTATTTGTTTTTGTGGCCTCACAAATGCAGTTACTTAGGTTTTCTAATGAAAGGGAGTAATTTATACAATTTCTCTTTGTATTCAATCCACCAAAGCTGAAAGCAGTTGCTGTTAAGCTAGTTTTTCCTAAGGTTTGTAGAATTCATAGTGAAAGCTGTGAATATTGTCAAATTATATATTTTTATAAGTAAAAGTAAGATTACTCTATAAGAAAGCAACTTCTGAGAGCTATCTGTTTTGCCAGACCACTCCACTATTTACCAGAACTGTGTCAAGCGGCAAATCGAAGCTGTCCTCTACCCTCATCAGGCCCCAGCAATTGTGGAGTTACCAAAGAAAGACAAGCAAGGATAAGGATGAGACAGGAGTATCTCAAGCAACACAAAATGTAAACCTGTATCCAACTGCCATTTTATTTATGGTCTCTCAAGAAAAGGACATTTGGTATTTACCACCATCAAGTGGAAGTTCAGTTGCAGTGTTTTTTGGTAAAAGATTGATTTTGTTGTTGAATACCATCAAGTTAGTTCTTTACAGAGTTTCCAAGGAGGGGATAGTGAGTTTGAGCAACCAATCATGTGGTTCAAATGAGACACTGACTCTTTAATATCTTTGTTGCTAACTTCTTGTTATGTGCCATCGAGCCGAGCCAGTTCTGACTCATAATGACCCTGGATACAGTTTCAAAATTGAA
Source organism: Chrysochloris asiatica (assembly GCF_000296735.1). Lineage (NCBI taxonomy): Eukaryota > Metazoa > Chordata > Mammalia > Afrosoricida > Chrysochloridae > Chrysochloris > Chrysochloris asiatica. Next base: position 415,684 of record NW_006408998.1, on the reverse strand, counting down.
AATTAAATATTACTAAAAAAAGAAATATACATCAGTTAAAATATTTTAAAGACACTTCATTTATTTATTTTTAAACTGAGATACTTTGGTCTGGTTAAATTCTAAATGTTTTCTAACTCTGAAAATATATAAAAATGGGACAAGATAGCTTCAGTAGAGCTCTCAAATTATCTTCATATGTTACAAAATACCCTGAGTAGAATAAGGTAAAAATTAGAATTATATGTACTCTGTGAAATTGTAATAATGTGTGTGAATATGTATATATGAAATAATAGGAGCACCCCTTACAACATTTTATAATTATTTTAAAATGTGTTGCATTAACATACTTTAAAATGGGTAAAATAAAACAAAACAACAACAAACTTTAACTCCATAACATTCAAGAGTATATTTCTTTTTTTCATAATATTAATCATCTTTTTTGGTTGAAATTATGCATGCATATTTATATGCAAAAGTCCCTGATGCAAACAATTTATGCTTGGCAAGTAATCAAAATATTGCTGGTTCAAATCTACTAGGGTTGACATGAAAGAAAAGGCCAGAGGATTTTTTTCTGTAGACAAAACAGCCAAGAAAATCCTGCTTAATATTTCTACTCTGTAATAAATGGGATTACAATTAATTGGATTTTACTGTATGGAATAGACACCAGCAAAAATAACCTGTATAATTTCTCTCAAACACATAAGTTTTGATAGGACAAAGACATTTTTAAAAAAAACAACATTTTCAAAAATCTTTCCACTAAATGTTACAATAAACTCTCTCTTTTCTTTTCTCCATCATAATAACCATTGCAAATAAATTATATATATGACATCATAAAATGGGTGCCTTATGGATACTTTACTCAAAACATATGGCTAAGTACTAGTTTTTTACTTATAATCTGTTATTGTTAAGTCCATGGAGTTGGTTCTGATTCATAGTGACACTGAATAGGATTTCCTATGAGCAGTTGATGGGTTTGAACTGCAAACTTTGTGGTTAATTAGTAGTCCAGTACTTATCATACAGGTATAATTTTCATAAGAATTTGAACCAGTAACAAAAGATATTTGACACTACTAAGTAACATATTGAGTAATAAAAAAATTCTACTATTAAAATAATATATGCAATTCAAGTGATTTAAGTGTCCCAACCTTAACAAATATTCATTTTAGAATATGAATGTATTTATTGATTTATGAAAATTGTTTTTTGGAATATTTAATGAAGTTAAAAAGCATTGTTTAAGCACAGATGACTTATAAATACATTCAGTGCTATATGTGGAGCTCTGGCAGCTCTGTGGGTTAGTTTTCCTACAAGGGGGAAGTAGAATAAAACCCACCAGAAACTCACAGGAGAAAGGTCAGTCTGTCTGTTTCAGTAAAGATTTGCAGTTTCTGAAATCCTGTGTAGGTCAACATACATCAAAATTAATTTGGTAGTAGTAGGTTTAGTTTTGAATTATTTTTCATTAATTTTACTTGTAATTTAAAGTTTAATTTGCATCAATTTATTATCTAAATTTTTCTCAATGATAAATTTTATACGATAATTTTGCTCAATAAAAAGTACTGTGATGTTTTGAATTTCTTGATTATAATGTCCTGATATGCTTTCTTGTTGTTGTTAAGTGCCATCGAGTTGATTTCGACCCATAGCGATCCTGTATACGGCTTCCAAGGAGCAGCTGGTGAACCTCTGACTTTGCAGTTCATATGATTTTAGTTAAGTCTAATTTAGTGAGTTTCTATATTGCTATTCTGTATATAAGATCACTTTTTTTTACAATATAAATGGAATCATTGCTGATTTCCTATGCATATAAGGATGGAATTTCTTCAGATAAAACTTATGTTTCTTTTGTGCCCACAAAGACATCTGGATACTCATCAGAAGTGTAAAAACTCCAACTAGAAGGAAAAAAATATGTGTTTATACATTTATTTGTTTCTGTTATGGAGACAGTATATTTTAAACTTCATATATATTTAAACACTTCTTAAATGTTAAATTACTATCAATTGTAGCTCCTGATACTCACTGTCTAATATACTATATGTTCAATCAATACTGCATGAATAAATAAACATAGGAAATAAGTAGAGTTCAAAATAAACTCATATTAAATAAAAGTCTCCTACGACTATAAAATCCACCACTTGTCTGTCAGTTTGTTGTACTGTGGTGGCTTCATTCTTCTTGAATCAACTATCCACACTCATGGAAGCACCAGTCAAGAACTTAAACGACATATTGCATTAGGCAAATCTGCTGCACAAGAACTTTTTGAAGTGTTGAAAAGCAAAGATGTCAGCTTGAGGGCTAAGGTGCACCTGACATGGTATTTTCAATAACCTCATATGCATGCGAATGCTGGACAATGAATAAGGGAAACTGTAGAAGAATTAATGCTTTTGAGTTATGGTGTTGGCGGAGAATGTTGAAAGTGTCATGGCTGCCAAAGGAACCAACAGATCTGTGTCAGAAGAAGTGCAAACAAAGTGCTCCTTAGAGGCCAGGATAGCCAAACTTCATCTCTAATACTTCGGACATATTGTCAGAGGGACAAGTCACTGGAGAAGAATGCCACGTTTGGTAAGGTGGAGGGTCAGAGAAAAAGAGGATGACCCCCAGCAAGATGGATGGGCAATATGGCAGCATCAATGGGCTCAAGCATGGCAACAACTGTGAGGTTGGCCCAGAACTGGGGAGTGTTTCATTCTGTTCTGCATAGGGTCACCATGAGTCAGTACTGACTCTATGGCACCTAATAACAACAACAACTACTACTATAAAATAATCTCTAATACTGAATTATCTTTATTTCTTTGAATTTTCAATAATTGCATATAAACATATATAAATTACATGAATCATACTAAATGTGGTTTAAACAATTTGTATAGCACAACAATAGGTTTGAATATGTGAAGCCCATGTATTTTGACTCTTCAATTTGTCTTATAATGTCCAGCATTCAAGATTACACATCCATCCTCCCCAATTCTTCCTTCATAGACACTCAGGAGTACTTGGAGACATAGCATATGCAAATGCCCATACACACACACAAAAAGTAGCTTCTAGGGAAATGCATTATTATGACTACTGACTTTTGTTTTGAGTTCACTGTTTAATAAATATTTGAACTAAATGCCTTAGTCTTAATTAAATAGCAATTATGCAACAATACATAAAAATAATTATATTTTATTATCGCTAAAAATATAAGATAAAAATGTAAACATACTTTTAAAAGCATGCAAATTTTATAAGTGTAACAATTTGTTCACAGACATCATTTCTTCTAATATATGTTAACTTTAATTAATTACCAATAAACTTAAATCTTACCTGGCAGTGTTTGTGTCATGATTGTTAAGCTAATCCATGATCCAATCTTTCACAATGAAACAAAAATGAATAGGAATATATGAATAAAATTGTAATTTGTTCATTTGTAACATAAAACAGGTAATTTAAAAGTAAATAAATGAATGTAAATCTGTTAAGTAAGGATACATTTCTAAAGTGGTCAATACAATTAAAATATAAAGGCATTAAAATCAAATAAAACACTAGAAAATGCATAAGAAAACTGGCACAGTTTCCCCAAAGATAAATTATAAATTAAAGTCCTAAGACATTTTATATGAATATTATTAAATCTTCCTTAAATATAGAACAAAATAACATTTTCTTGTTGGTAGCATTATGATTGAAATGTTTCAATTTTCTATGCCTAAAACAGGAATTGAATTCTATATAATAATCTAAATACTTAACTATGACAATAGATATGTTTAAAACATATATATATATATATACATATATATATAAACTTGCTCATTAATGTTAATTTATAATATACATAAATACAACAAAAGTTACATTTAGTATATCATGAAATAAATTTCAACTATTTATAAACACAAGTAGCTTACCTCATAGGTGTAGTTAGGACATGAAACTAAGGCAAATAGCCATGTGAATGGGTTATAAGTTGGATTTGGAAAACAGGCATTATTTCCTTATAAGGAGAGAAATGTCAAAGATTTTACAAATTGCAAATTTGGTCATATACTTATTATCTAATGCTAATTTCAGTAGTACAGTTATATACCACTTGAAATGTCATCCTATATTTATAGCAATCTACTTCTCAAATTAATCAAAAGAGTTCCAACTTAAAATGCCATGATCTTTTGACTCTAATAGGTTATCTGTCATTTTCCGACCATGGTTGTAGCTAAGATGAAGTAAAATTATGAAATAAACAATGATAGTCATTTCTTCAAGTGTTTAATCAAAATAGGATATAAAGTGTACTTATATAATATTTAAACCAGGTTACATATTAAGATTATAGAACATGTTTTTAAATATTATATATTTTCAGGTTCTCTTTTAGTATCGAGATGTACTTGTTTGAAAACATTAAACAATTCAAACTTACTTTGTATTAAATAAATGAGAATCCACATGGAATTTTATAAGAACATCACGCATACCAGAGATGTGTGAAAATCTCTCAAAAGAGGATTACACTGAATATCAGTTCAGTTAATGTTCAGAAATACTGCATAAATAATTTCTGGTTAGCTATCAGAATTGTTATCTATAGTTCTCATTATACGTAGCATGTTGTCATTTGATTTTTGTTAGTTTTTTTACCCCCTTTTCAATTTTCTTCAAGAAACATTTTAGATAACAAATTTATAATGATTTCAAGCTGAACTTTGAGCTGTGACATTTGTAAAAGTAAATGTGATTTATGAAATTACTGTTTTATTCTCCATAGCAAGATTTAATCAGATAACAAATCAAATAATCTTTTAGTTATAGCTCTAAAGTCATAATAAAATGTCAGTTGACTACTTTGAAAATTGTATCGCAATGTCAAAGAAGGGGAAAAGGTATTATTCAAGAATTCAAGCACTACTCATTTCAAGATGCGGTAAATATGTAAATCACTATAATTTGAACGTATTTGTGTACTATCCATATATCCATCAAAAGAAAAGTAATTTGAAGAACTACCGAAGTTATTATACATTTTAAAATTTAAAAATGTGAAATAATCTGAATTAAGATCTACTAATTTATTAATCGGAAACCCTGTACAGGGTCGCTATGGGTCGGACCCGACTCAATGGCACTTAACAACAACAACAACAACAATTTATTAATCTTCAGATCTTGATGTTGTTAAGTGCCATCGAGTCAGTTCCGACCCATAGCGACCCTGTACAGGGTTTCCTAGGGTATAAATCTTTATGGGAGTAGAAAGCCTCATCTTTCTCCCATGGAGCATCTGGTAGTTTCGAACCGCTGACCTTAAGGTTCACAGTCCGATTCGTAACCACTACGCTACCAGAGCTCTCTTCAGATCTTGATGGTGGAAGAATAATCATAAACCCATAATCCACAGTGTTTCCAGATGCAGTTTCTAGTTAAATAACTAATATGTCTTATGAAACACACATGTATATATAGATTATATCAGTCCAGCACACAGAGTACCAGATTGCAATAATATATAATTTACAAGTTCACTAATTTAATACTGACATTGTTGTTGTTAAGTTCCATTGAGTTGTTTAGACTCATAGCTTATATTAAATAAAAGTCTGAAGGTAATTTTTAGTGTTTTGTTTTTATGTAAAGTAAAGTATTGCATCACCTAGATATCTCTTCAGGAACATAGGTATTTTAAAAAACTCTTGCTTTTTAAAAATCTACTTTAGCAACTTAATTTTTATGGAAGACCTTTATTAATATCTATTTCACTCACTGAAAGAAATCTAAAGAGAATATTTACTTTTAGTGAAAAAAAATGTGCACAAATGATGTGGGAGCCATGTCTGACTTCTTTTGGCTTCCCAAGGAGTAAGAAGAATCTAACTCAAAACAAATCTAAGGAAGATCCCTGTGATAGTGGAAGTTAGATATGCCTGCACACTACACATTTCATTTTTTTTTGTGTGTGAAAATTGGTTTAATATCCTGCTTTCATTTCCATGCCAAATTGCAGAGCAGATGTCTGATTAGCGTTAAAAAGCAGTCTACAGGCCAGTGAACAACCCAGGTCAGGTGTTAAGGCAACAAGAAGGGATCCTGTAGCCTCCTAAAATCAGCTCCCATGTGTCCCCCAGGTCTTCAGCACACAGTCGCTCTCCCTGTGTGGATCTCAAGTCTCCAGCTGCTCCATCGCTCCACGTCATCATCTCTGGCTCTATTTCAGGCATCACTGCTTCTCTGGGTAGGGTCCTGCTCTCAGCTCTTCTTCATTGATGGTCCTAGGGACCTCCGCTCTACCTTTACATTTCTGACCCTAACATTCAGTCTTGATAACAATTATTCACTATTGTATCACAAAAGACCGTTTTGTATTTTATTGCATCAGCCCCGCCTAGTCAGATTGCATAGTACTCACTGGAGATTCTACCTTCCTCTGGATCTAGGTTCCCTCTTGAAAGCTTGTAAGCCAGTCACTTCTTGCCTTTGTTGCCCCCGCCCTCCATTTTGGGTAGCCAATGTTCAAGTTGCCCATCCCTGTCTACTCTGTGTGTGGAGGGGGTGGGAATGATTCTTCCTGTAAGGACTTGTTCCCTCTTTTGAGCTACTGCTTCCATAGGTGTAGGTCAAGTTCATCAAATTGTATGAGAATACTTTTTTTTTTTT
>NW_006408998.1:397904-406653 GCF_000296735.1 Chrysochloris asiatica | reverse complement strand
TGTAGTAAATTTTGAAGTCGGGAAGTGACAGGCCTCCAACCTTATTCTTCTTCTTAAGCAGTGCTTTGCTTATCTTGTGTTTCTTTCCTTTCCATATAAAGTTTGTAATTGTTTTTATCCATTTCTTTAAAGAATGCCGTTGGGATTTGGATTGGGATCTGCGATATGCAGATGATACAATCTTGCTTGCTAAAAGTGAAGAGGATATAAATTACTTATTGATGAAGATCAAAATCTACAGCCTTCGGTATGGATTGCATTTCAATGTAAAGAAAAAAAAAAAAAAACCCTCACTGGACGAATAAACAACATTCTTATAATGGTGAAAAGATTGAAGTTGTCAAGGACTTCATTCTTCTTGTATCAACTATCAACTCTCATGGAAGGAGTAGTCAAGAAATCAAATAATTGGGCATTGGGCAAATCTCTTGCACAATACTTCTTTAAGGTGTAGAACAACAAATTTTAGGAGTAAGATGAGCCTGACCTACACTGTGGTGTTTTCAGTAACCTCATATGCATGCAAAATTTTGACAGTGAATGTGAAATATAGAGTTGATGTTTTTAAGTTATGGTGTTGGAGGACAATACTGAATGCATAGAATGCCAAAAGAACCAACAGATCTGTGTTGGAAGAAGTACATCCAGAGTGCTATTTGGAAGCCAGAATTGGCCATAATTATACTGAGACCTGATCAAATTGAAGATGCTATAACAAGTATCCATTGTGCACTATGAACTGTATATTGTGAGATGCATTTTGGTCTGCCTAACAAGTCATATGGATGCGAAAGCTGGGCAGTTAATAAGGAAGATCGTAGGAGAATTGATGCCTTTGAATTGTGGTGTTGAAGGAGTATACTAAAAGTGCCATGGACTGCCAAAAGAACCAATAGATCTATTTTGGAAGAAGTGCAGCCAGAGTGCCCCTTGGAGGCCAAGATAGCTAAACTTCATCTCTCATACTTTGGACGTATTGTCAGGAGGGAACAGTAGCTGGAGAAAGATTTCATGCTGGGTAAGATGGAGGTCAGAGAAAAACAGAAGATCCCCAATGAGATGTATCGGCCAGGTGGCATCATTGATGGTTTCAAGTGTGGCAGCGGTAGTGAGGTTGGCCCAGGATCAGACACTGTTTCGTTCTGCTGTGCATGGGGTCGCTATGAGTTGGTTCTGACTCGATGGCACCTGACAACATCAACAGCAAACAAGTTATAGGGCTAGGCGAGCCCATAACACTCTTTTTGAATATTGACATAAAAAACTGATTTTTTGGATTCAAACCAAGTTGAATAAGAGCTCCTACCTTAGTCGGTATCCTAGAGAAACATACCATCTACAACTATCGAAATGATGTGTCTCTTTCAAGTCACACTTATGATCACATTATGATTCCATTAAATAAAGCAGCAAAGGAGGAAAAATTATGAGCTTAGTTCAGGAATGGTTGACTGGGGTATAGATTTTTTTTTTTTTTAAGTTCTGAAAGATTTTATTTTGCTTGGATCCATCATCAACACTCCTGGAAGCAGCAATAAAGAGATCAAATGACCAAATTGCATTAGGCAAATCTGCTGCACGACTTTTTTTTTTTTTTAATACGTTTTTATTGTGAGGTTTACATTGAAGAACATCAGTTTTCCATTCATCCTATCGTATTTCATTTCATTGCAATGATTACAATCCCTCATGCATCATCAAATAATAAAATGGTACATCCTACAGGCCTGCCCACCACCCTTTAGCACACAACTCCTCTCCCTCCCTGAGTTCAGTGTCCCCAGCCCCTCCATCTATCCACGTCATCATCTCTGTCTCCATCCCTGGTGTCTCTGCCTCTCTGGGTAGGGTCCTGCTTTATGCTCTTCTCAATTGATGGTCCCAGGGACCTCCACTCCTGGACTGCAAAATCTATCTCTTCCCTATTTTTGTCAAAAAACCCACACATTTACCTCTATATTTCCTACCATCACAGTCAGTCTTGATGGAAATTATTCACTACTGTACCACAAGAGTTTTATCTCTATTTTCTTTAGATAGCCCGTTCCCAACAGACTGGAAGTCATTCATTGGAAATTCTGCCTTCCTCCGTCCATCTGGAACTAGGCTTCCTCTTGAAAGCTTGTAAGCCAGTCATTTCGTGCCTTTATAGACAACCCCCCCATTTGGGGTAGCCATGTCTAAGTTGCCCATCCCTGTCAACATGTGTACCGAGGGGGTGGGAGTGATCCTTGCTGTAAATATTTGTTCCCTTTTTTGAGCTGTTATATCCATAAGTATAAGTAAAGTTTATCAAATTGTGGCAGGTTACACTTTTTTTTCCCTCTCTTCTTTCTTCTTTTATCCAGCCATCATAGCCACGTCAAGTGGGTATTGTATGTAAGTATGGGTGTTCTTGTGCATCTCCCCTCACTTCATATTAGCTGGATGCTTCACTATTTGCTCTAGTCGTCTGTGGCAATGGCATTGAGTCTGGGTCCAGGAGTCCCTGGGTCTCACCAAATTGCTGGCCATCCAGGTCTCCACCCAGGTTCTCAGGGGTTTATTAAATGTTTTCAGACTTAGCTTGCAACTTCATAGCTGTTTTTCCCCCTCTTCCCCTTTTCAGTGATCAACGTGGTCACCAACCAGACCACCTGCCTGTTCATGTAATCCCCTTGAGTCTTAGTCTTGGATGGGAGTTTGCTCTGAAGGGTCCCGACCACTTGCCTTGATGGCTCCCAGGTGAACAGCTTACTTGTTTTTGTAGTAATCAGTCAGACTGCCATTAATGTTTCAGATTTTTCCTTCTGGTCCTTTTTTCACTAAGTATCTTCTATTCTTCTGGTCACTCCAGGATGGTCTACTCTTCCTTTCCAGTGGAAATTTCCTACCTCAGATGATTATGGATGGGGTTCTGGATTCCACCTATGATCTTATTCAGTGTAAAGGCTTCAAAGGAAGCCTCATTCACAGGGCAACTTCTAGCCCCCTTTAAGGTATTCCAACCAGTTGTATGCTGAAGAAGGACTTATAAGCTTTCTGTAGTGATGTTTCTGGCTATTTCTTTCTCCCTCACTCTAGTGTCTATTTTACAATGGTAGGAGAGGGAAACCAAGATTCAAAAGACAGCCAAGCATCTTAACATTATTCCACTCTTTGACCCCTTCAAACCATGGCTCAATCCCTGTATCCCAGAGCCCTGTTGTTCCAAGGTTGTACATACCTCATCGTTAGCCCATGTGAACCTGTCTAACTATTCTCCGATTGGCCTTGTATTTCCATTCCCCAACCCCTTCTTGTGTATTGCTCCACTCCCCCGCCAACCCAGTACCCAAGCTATCTTGTGTCTATTCCCTGCCCTGTGCTCTATCTTCCCCTCTCTCCCTCCCTTCCTCTCATCTCATACATCCTGATGATCAGCAATATATATATATTTTCCCCCCCTTTTTCGGTGGGCTCTTTTACTCAGTCTTTTACAATAATGGTCCTATACAGGACTTCTCTTTTTGTGACTGACTAGTTTCACTCAGTATAATGTCTTCAAGGTTCATCCATGTTATGCAGTGGCTTGCAGCTTCCTTGTTGTTCTTCAAGGTAGCATAGTATTCCATTTTGTGTATGTACCACAGTTTGTTTATCTATTCTTCAACTAATGGGCATTTAGGATGTCTCCATCTTTTTGCTATTGTGAATAGTGCTGCTATGAAAACTGGTGTGCATATATCTACTCATGGTATGGCTCATATTTTTTGTGGATAAATATCAAGTAGAGGAATTGCTGAATCATAAGGTATTCCTATTTCAAACTTTCTGAAGAAGCGCTATATTGCTTTCCAGAGTGGTCGGACCATTTGACAATCTCACCAACAATGTAAGAAGGTCCCCGTCTCTCCACATTCTCACCAGCATTTATTGATCTTTACTTTTCTGATCTTCACTTTATTGCTGGTGTGAGATGATATCTCATTGTTGTATTTATTTGCATCTCTCTAATGGCTAGTGACCACCACTCATCAGTTTGTTGTGCTGTGGTGGCTTGTGAGTTGCTGTGATTCCAAAAGCTATGCCACCGGTATTTTAAATACCAACAGGTCACCAATGGTGGACAAGTTTCAGATGAGCTTCCAGGTGAAGACAGACTAGGAAGAAGGAGTGAAAAACTACTTCCATATATTTAGTCATTAAAAAATTTATGAATAGCAGAGAAACACTATAAGATATAGTGCTGGAAAATGAGCTCTTCAGGTTGGAAGGCACTCTAAATGTGATTGGATAAGAGCTGCTTCCTCAAAGTGGAGTTGACCATGACAACGTGAATGGAGTGAAGCCTGTGGGAGAAAAGCCTGTGGGACCTTCTTTGCTCATGGGGCACAACTCAAAATGAAGAGAAATGGTTGTAAACATCCATTGAAAACCAGAACATGGAATGCATGTAGTATGAATGTGAGAAAATTAGAAATTAAAAAAAAATTAATTGAACACATAAACATCAATATCTTTGGCATTACTGAGCTGAAATAGACTGGCATTGGCCATTTTGAATCTGATGACCACATGGTTTACTATGTCAAGAATGAAAAATTAAAGAGGAATGGCATTGCATTCATTGTCAAAAAGAACATATCCAGATCATGAGGTATAATGATGTCTGTGATAGGATAATATCCATGCATATACAGGGAAGACCAGTTAATACCACTATTATTCAAATATACACACAAACCACTAAAGCCAGCGAGAAAGAAATAGAAGAATTCTACCAACTTCATCAATCTGAAATTTATCAAACATGCAATCAGGATGTATTGATCATTACTGGTGATTGGAATGCAAAGGTTAGGAGCAAAGTGAAAAGATCTGTAGCTGGAAAATATGGCCTTGGTGATAGAAATGATGCTGAAGAATGCATGATTTAATTCTGCAAAATCAATGAATTGTTCATTTCAAATACCTTCTTTAGACAGAATAAGAGACGACTGTACACACGGACTTCACCAGATAGAATACATAGACATAAAATTGACTACATGTGTGGAAAGAGATGATGGAAAATCTCCATATCATCAGTCAAAACAAGGCCAGGGGCAAACTGTGGAACAGACCATCAATTACTCATATGAAAATTCAAACTGAAGTTGAAGAAAATGAAAACAAGTCCACAAGACCCAAAATATGACCTTGAATAAATCCCACCTGAATTAAGGGATCATCTGAAGAAAAGATTTGATACATTAAACACTAAAGACTGAAGACCAGAAGAGTTCTAGGATGACATTAAGAATATCCTACAGGATGAAAACAAAACATCACTAAGAAGAAAAGAAAGAAGGAAAAGGTCAAAGTGGATGTCAGAAGAGACACTGAAACTTGCTCTCCAGCGTAGAGATGCGAAAGCAAACGGAAGAAATGAGGAGGTCCAAGGGCTGAACTGAAAATTTCAAAGATCAGCTTGAGAAGATAAAGCCAAATATTACAACAAAATATGCAAAGACCTGGAATTAGAAAACCAATAGGGAAGAACACACTCAGCATTTTTCAAGCTGTGATAACTGATGAAAAATTCAAGCTTCGACTTTCGTTATTGAAGGATTCTCTGGGCAAATTATTGAATGATGCAGAAAGCATCAACAGAAGATGGAAGTATTATACAGAGTCACTGTACCAAAAGGAAATAGTTAATATTCAACAATTTTAAGTGGTAGCATATAATCAAAAGCCAATGATACTGAAGGATGAAGGCCAAGGTGCATTGAAGGAATAGGCAAAGAACAATGCACCAGGAATTGATGAAATAAAAATTGAAATATTTCAAGAAAGTGAGATGGCACTCATCACTGCCAAGTGTTTTTGGAAGACAATATCTGGCCAACTGGTTGGAAGAGAACCATATTTGTGTCCATTCCAAAATGAGGTGACCCAACGGAATGAGGAAATCATCAGACACTCTCTTTGCTAGCTCATGTGAGTAAAGATTTACTAAAGGTAATACAGAAATGGCTGCAAGCATACATTGACAGAGAAGTTCCAGAGGTTCATGCTGGATTCAGAAGAGGCCATGGAATAAGGCATATCATTGCTGATGTCTGATGGATCTTGGCTGAAAGCAGAGAATATCAGAAAGATGTTTACTTGTGCTTTATTGACTATGCAAAGACTTTCAATTGCATGGATCATAGCAAGCTATGGACAACATTGCAAAGTAAGAGTATTCCAGAACACTTCATTGTGCTCATGAGGAATCTGTAAATGGACCAAGAGGCAGTTACTGAAACAGAGCATGGGAATACTAAAAGGTTTAAAATTAAAAATATGTGCGAAAATGTTGCATTCTTTCACCATTCATATTCAACCTGTATGCTGAGCAAATAATCTGAGAAGCTGGATTCTATGAAGAAAAACATGGCATCAGGATTGGAGGAAGACTCATTAACAACCTGCAATATGCAGAAGATACAACCTTGCTTGCTGAAAGTGAAAAGGACTTAAAACATTTACTGATGAAGATCAAAGAGCACAGCCTTTGGTATGGATTATATCTCAATGTAAAAACAACAAAAATCCACACCATTGGACCACTAAACAACATTCTTATCAATGGAGAAAAGATTGAAGTTGTCAAGCACTTCATTCTTGGATCCATTATCAACATTCAAGGAAGCAGCAGTCAAGAAATCAAATGATGTATTGCATTAAGCAAATCTGCTGAACAAGACCTTTTTAAAGTGTTGAAGAGCAAAGATGTCAGCTTGAGGACTAAGGTGTACATGACCCAAGTCATGGTATTTTCAATAACCTCATACACATGCAAAAGCTAGACAGTGAATCAGGAAGCACGTAGAAGAATTGATGTTTTTGAGTTATGGTGTTGGGAGAGTATTCTGAAAGTGCCATGGGCTGCCAAAAGAACGAATAGATCCATTTTGGACGAAGTACAGCCAGAATGCTCCTTGGAGATCAAGATGGTCAAACTTCGTCTCCCATACATCGGACATACTGTCAGGAAGGACCAGTCACTGGAGAAATATATCATGTTTGGTAAGGTGGAGGGGTTAGAGAAAAAGAGGAAGACCCCCCAATGAGATGGATTGGCCAAGTGGCAGCATCAATGGACTCAAGTGTGGCAACAGTAGTGAGTTTGGCCCAGGATCAGACAGTGTTTCATTTTGATGTGCTTTAGGTGGCTTTGAGTCGGTAGCGACTTGAAGGCACCTAACAACAAAAGCAACAAATGGCTAGTGATCATGAATATTTCTTCATATCTTGTTGGTTACCCAGATCTCTTCCTTGGTGAAGTGTCTGTTTCATGTCCTGTGCCCTTTTTTTTTAATTGGGTTATTTGTCGTTTTCTTGTAGAGGTGTTGTTGTTTCCTACATAGTTTAGAAATGTGTACCTAATGTTTTTTTTCCCATTTTGTGGGTTCTCTTTTTACTTTTTTGGTGAAGTCTTTTATGCACATAAGTTTTTAATTTTTAATATGTCCCAATCATCTATTTTGTCTACTTTTGTTTGTGTAATTTTCAATGTTTGATAGTCTGTATATTCCCTGTATTAGACCCCTCACATTTGTCCCTATTTTTTCATTGATAATATCCATAATTCTGGGATTCACATTTAGGTCTTTAATCCATGTTGAGTTTGTTTTTGTATAGGGTGTGAGGTAAAGGTCTTGTTTCAATCTTTTATATATTGCTTTCCAGATCTGCTAGCACTATCTGTTAAAGAGACTATCTCCTTCCCATGCAATATACCTAGGCACTCTGTTGAAAATCAGTTGGCTGTTATTTGGATGGGTTGATTTCTGGATTCTTGATTCTGTTCCATTTATCAATGTATCTTTCATTGTACAAGTGCCAGGCTATTTTGACCACCATATTCATGTAGTACATTTTGAAATCGGGGAATGAGAGGCTTCCAACCTTGTTCTTCTTCTTAAGCAATGCTTTGCTTATCCTGGAACTCTTTCCTTTCCATATAAAATTTGTAATAGTCTTTTCCATCTCTTTGAAGAATTTCGCTGGAATTTGGACTGGGATTACATTATATGTGTAAATTGTTTTGGGTAGTATTGATATTTTCATGATGTTGACTCTTCTATCCAGCAACATGGTATTTTCTCCCACTTTTGTAAGTCTGTTTTGGTTTCTTATAGTAGTGTTTTGTAATTTTCTTTGTAGAGGTCCTTTATTTCTCTAGTTATATTTATTCTCAGATATTTCATCCATTGGGTGGGTATTGTAAATGATATTGCTTTCTTAATGTCTTTTCAGCACTGTCATTGTTACTGTAGAGGAATCCTACTGATTTTTTTATGTTGGTCTTATACCCTGGCACTTTGCTGAATCTTCCAATGATGTTTACTAGCCTTTTAACTGAGTCTTTGGGGTTTTCTATGTATAGAATCATATCGTCTGCAAATAGAGTTTTATTTCCTCTTTGCCAATTTGAATTCCTTTAATTTCTCTATCTTGCCGTACAGCTCTGGCTAAGATTTCCAAAAAAATATTGAATAGGAATAGTGACAAAGGGCATTCTTGTCTGGTTCCTGTTCGCAGTGGGAAGGCTTTCAGTTTCTCTCCATTGTTATTGAGGTACCCTATTGGTTTTGTATAGACATTCTTTTTTATGTACAGGAATTTCCCTTCAATTCATACTTTGTTGAATGTTTTTTTTTTCAGGAATGGATGTTGGATTTTGTCAAATGCCTTTTCTGCATCAATCAATATGATCATGTGGTTCTTTTCCTGTTTCTTCTTTATATAGTGGATT
>NW_006408998.1:387900-389869 GCF_000296735.1 Chrysochloris asiatica | reverse complement strand
ACCATGTTCTTCCCTTTTGGTTTTCTAACTAAATCTTTGCACCATAGAGGCATTTTTTAAATGGCAGATTTTTCAAAAGTAGATTGACAAGCCTTTATTCCCAGCCTACTTTAGGTGTATTGGAAACTCCAAACTTCCGATTTTCAGCTTTGTGTTTTAATAATTTTTACCATTTATGGACTCCATTGTTGCTGTTGTATGCCATTGAGTCAGTTCCAACTCAAAGCGACTCTGTGTAGGGTTTCTCAGTGTGACTGGTGGGTTTGAACTGCCAATCATGTGGTTAGCAGTCCAATACTTATTATATAAAGCCATACCAGGGCTTTACAGTACTCTATTTTTTGTTAAGTGCTTTGAAGCAGATTCTGACTCACAGCTACCCTATATCAGGTTTCTGAGGCCTTTTAAATCTTTGAGAGAGCTGAAAGTCTCATGTTTATCCCACAGAGTCACTGATGGCTGGAACAATGAACATTGTGGTAACAGTCCAGTTATCATCTTATCAAGTCACCTCACTCTCAGGGACTCCATGGGGTTATATAGTATCAGTGCATTTACATATTAACAGGTCTTACAGTACAAGGCTCATAGTTTGGTACCCGGCTGGATTCAGTTCTTTTTAATAAACATATTTTAAACAAAACTGTTCTCAAAATAAACGTGCTGCTTGTGTGTGTCATCTGACGTTTTGACCAACTATGTTCTATTAGTTATTTTTGTTTAAGACAGAGGCCACTATGATCCTGTAAATAGCTTGAAGCTTTAGCAATGGATTCTGGAACACTTTGCAACATACTGGTATGTTCTGTGACTGTAAGACCTTTCCCTTTGTCTACTGTTTATCCTTATCTAATTTAATATCATGTGTGCATTCAGCATATTAATATGATGTTCTTGATAACAAATTGTATTATCCAAAGTATTGCTCAGGCACTCAAATTTTTCACTATTAATTCCAAGCCTTTAATTTTATTACTAATAACAAAATATATTGATGTTGATCTTTATATCTATATTCATTTCTTCTGTGTTCCTTTTTATTCACTGTCCAGCTTTTGCATGCATATTGAAAATATCATGGTTTGGGTCAGGCGCAACTTAGTCATCAAGCTGACATCTTTGCTCTTCAACACTTTTAAAAGGTCTTGTGCAACAGATTTGCCTAGTGCAATACATTGTTTGATTTCTTGATGGCTGCTTTTGTGAAGAAGACTGTAGATTGATGCTTTTGAGTTATGGTGTTAGAGGAGAATATTGAAAGTGCCATGGGCTTCAAAAAGAACACATAGATCTGTTTTGGAAGAAGTGCCTCCAGAATGTTCCTTGGAGGCCAAGATGGCCAAACTTCATCTCTCATACTTCGGACATATTGTCAGGAGGGACCAGTCACTCATGAGACTGATATCATCTTTGGTAAGTTGGAGGGTCAGAGAAAAAGAGGAAGACCCCTAATTAGATGGATTTGGCCAAGTGGCAGCATCGATGGACCAAGAGTGGCAACAGTAGTGAGTTTGGCCCAGGATCAGGCAGTACTTCATTCTGCTGTGCATAATCTTTCTATGAGTCAATACTGATTCAATGGCACCTAACAACAAAACAACATATTCATTTCTACACATGTAAAACTGTCCCTAGAGACTTATCCTTAATTTCAAAGTGATCATTACTTCATATAATTGGCAAATATTCAACCTTTGTTATATTTTAGGAAATAACTGGCATACTGTTGTTGTTGTTTAGTGCCATTGAGTTAATTCTAACCCATAGGGATCCTGTATAGGGTTTCCAAGGAGTAGCTGGTGAACTTGAACCACTGACCTTGCAGTTCAAATAACTTTGCAGTCTGATGTATTAGTCCTCAGCACCACACCGTCTTACTTATCATATAAAACCATCATACAAAAATGCCATTGGATGTAGTCAATCTCAATTAATATACTCTTTCTGGAGATAATATTAATAAATATAA
>NW_006408998.1:378326-387800 GCF_000296735.1 Chrysochloris asiatica | reverse complement strand
AATGGATGTTGGATTTTGTCAAATGCCTTTTCTGCATCAATCAATATGATCATGTGGTTCTTTTCCTGTTTCTTCTTTATATAGTGGATTGCATTAATTGTTTTTCTAATGTTAAAACATTCTTGCATCCCTGGTTTGAATCCCCTTGGTCATGGTGTATTATTTTTTTGATGTTCTGCTGGATTCTGTTGGCTAGGATTTTGTTGAGAATTTTTGCATCTTTGTTCATGAGGGATATTTGTCTATATTTTTCTTTCTTAGTGATGTCCTTCCCTGGATTTGGTATGACGATTAAGCTGGATTCATAAACAGTATTAGGAAGTTGTCCATCCTCCTCCATAATCTGGAATAATTTGATTAGAATTCCTGACAACCCTTTGCTGAATATTTGGTAGAACTCACCAGTGAAGCCATCTGAGCTTGGATTTCTTTTGGTTGGGAGTTTTTTGATGACCTGATTAATTTCTTCTTTTGTGTAAGTTTGTTCAGGTTTTCTGCTTCACTCTTGTGTAAGTTTAGGTAGGTCATGTTATCCTAAAAATGTACTCATCTCTTCTAAGTTTTCGAGTTTGTTGGAGTACAGTTCTTCATAGTATTCTGTTATTATCCTTTTGATTTCATTTGGTTCTGCTGTGACATCTCCCATGTGGTTTCTAATGCGTGATATTTTTGTCTTGTCCCTCTTTTCTTTTGTTAGGTTTGAAAATGGTTTGTCAATTTCATTAATCCTTTCAAAGAACCAGCTTCTTGTCCTGTTGATTCTTTCTATAGTTTTTTACTGTTTGCCATCTCATTTATTTCTGTTCTTATCTTTATTATTTCTTTTCTTTTGGTGACTGTAGCTTCCCTCTGTTGGTCTGTTTCTAATTGTTGGAGATGCTGTGTTAATGTATTTATTTTGATTCTTTCCTTTTTTTGGATGTGAACATTTATCACAAAAAATTGTCCTCTCAGGACTTTTTTTTCTGTGTCCCAAAGATTTTGGTATGTTGTGTTTTCATTCTCCTTTGTTTCTAGGAACTCTGTGAATTCACATTTTATTTCTTCTTTTACCCAGTCACTTTTCAGCAGGGTGCTATTCAGTTTCCATGTATTCTTCTTTATTTCCTTGGTCTTCTTATTGTTGATTTCTAGTTTTATAGCATTGTGGTCTGAGGAGATGTTCTGTAGTATTTTGATGTTTGTAAATGTATGGAGGCTTGCTTTGTGACCTAACACATGGTCAATTCTGGGTAATGTTTCCATGTGCACTGGAGAAGAATATATATTGTGCTGTTGTTGGGTTGACTGCTCTGTACACATCTATGAGGTCAAATTATTTGATTGTACTGTTTAGTTCCTCTGTAACTTTGTCGAGTTTCTTTCTCGTTGTTCTGTCCCTTTTCAAAAGTGCAGTTAGCTTGGTATATTTTTTTCCCATCCTTTAACTTTTAGTCTGTTTTTGTCTTTGTGTGTAAGGTGTGTCTCTTGCAGGCAGCTTATTGAAGTGTCTTGTGTTCTTATCCATTCTGCCACTATCTGTCTCTTCATGGTGTATTCAATCAATTGACATTCAATGTAATTATCAATATGTATTAATTAATTGCTGCCATTATGTTAATTTTTTGGTAGTGTTGTTTGTTCCTTTATTCTACATGACTTCTTTTGCTGAATTTGTGTTTTTTGTGCTATTTATTGTCGGTTTTTTCTTGGTTTTCATGTTTGCTTGTTTTGCTTGGAAGTTCATTTTCATTCTAAGTTGTGAAGTATTAACTTTCTTTGGGGTTACCTTATAGTCTATTAACTTTTCTCTCCATTTAAGACAACCTATTTTATCCTATAATCTACCTGGCCTCCTCACCACCTGGATCTCTATTCCTATATTTTCCCTTCCTTTGATATTCATATGATTTTGGTCTTCAGTTGGCCTTCCAGTTCCTTTGAATTCATTATTGCAGTTTTGTTCTGTTCTGAACTCTGTTATCTGTCGTCTGAGTTTCAGGTGGTGTTACCTTGGCTGTCAATCTCTGGTTGTTGTCTGTTCTTGTGTATTTTCAGTCCAAAGAAATTCCTTTAGGATGTTTTGAAGTTCTGGATGGGCTTTGACAAAATCTCTTAGCTCTTGTTTATATAGGAGTGTTTTGATTGTTCCTTTGTATTTGATTGACAGTTTTTCTGGATAGATGATTCTTGACTGATAGTGTTTTTCCTGTAGGGTTGTGTATATGTGTCCCCACTGCCTTCTTGCCTGCACCGTTTCTGCTGAGTTCAGAACTTAATCTGATTTGTTTGCCTTCGTAAGTAACACTTCTCTTTTCCCTGGTCAATTTTAGAATTCTCTCCTTGGATTTTATTTTGGAGAGCTTGATTATGATATGTCTTGGTGATTTAGTTTTGGGATCTATCCTGCCTGGGGTAAGTTCAGCTTCTTGAATGTTTATCATCTTATCTTTCAAGACATTAGCGAAATTTTCTTCCAGAAGCTTTCCAACTATCTCTTTTGTGGACTTCTCTGATTCTTCCTGTTCCAGAATGCCAATAATTCTTAAGTTGCTCTTCTTCAAGTTATCCAACATGAATTTTAGACTCTCTTCCTTTTTTTAAAAATCCTTTTTTCTGCTTGCTCTTCTATCTTAGAAATATTGAGAGATTTGTCTTCCAGCTCACTGGTTCTGTTTTCCATCTCTTAGATTCTGCTCCTTTCCCCTTTCAGTGTATTGTCCATTTCTGATATTTTATTATTAATCATCTGGACCTTTTTTTTGCAGTACTTGAGTTGTTTCCAATGCTGTATCGATCCTGTTTGATTGCACTTGTAGTACTTTACTGATTTCTACCTTGTTTTTGTCCATCTGTTTTTGGAGCATTTTCATTTGTTTCCATTTCATTCTTCTGAAGTCCTTCTCAGGCAAATTCAAAACCTGCTCTTCCTCTTCTAGAAAGCCTTTGTCTCTCTTTAGTTCCTTTGTCTCAGTTACTCTTTTCTGTTTTTTGACATGTTTTAAAATATTTTGTTGTGTTTTACTGGTCATTTCCAGTAGTTATTTGAGTTTTAAATGCTTAAATGAATGACTGTTTCTGTGTTGTTAGCTTACTGGGTGTCTCCTGGTGGAAATGATCAGGAGATAGGCTTCCCTTTTCACATGCAATGCTTAGTAGCTGTTATTGGCTCTCTCATTTCTCAATGGTGGAATATTATGGGGCATGTTTATATATGGCCATGATTGCTGTCTCTTCTTGGGTAACATAGGGAGAAAAAGTTACCACCTCCAGGAAAAATGTGTGATCAAAAGGACCAAAAACAGAAGCAATATAAAGGCAGAAACAAAAACAACCACTTTGAAACAAAAATAATACTGTGGCCAACTGGCCAGTCACCTTGCTAAACAGTCAGTGTGTGTGTGCAGAGTAGAAGCCTCCAGCATTGGGTGGGGGTTTCCACTCACTTAGGCCCGTCCTCTAATCACCACTGCAGAGGTGCATAGATCAATATTGAGAAGTTAATGGGAAAGGGTTGTCTACTATTTTTCTCTCTGAAGGTCAGTTAGGTATCTGCGTTTGCGCAATGTAATTCTGGAGATAGTTGCATCCTTTTATGTTGGGGTTTTACAGATTTTTCATATGGTTTGCCTCTCAGGCCTGACAGTCCTGCTTTTTTCTTGTCAGATATGCTGGAGTAAATTGTCCCTCACAAGTAAATTTTAGGGCTGTGACCCAGAGGCTGATGTCATAGGCAGCCACCAAAGAATTTTCCTTTAGGTCCAATAGGGCTCTTTCTCTATGTGCCATGGGAAATACTGTGGGCTCAGTGCTGAACCCCTTTTCTGGGGATGCGCACCCACTCACATGAAGGTGTCCGGCCTGGGCAAAGGTGGCATGACAGGGAAGAGGAGGAAAAAATGTGTAGATTCCCCCCCACCCCGCCCCCCGACTTCCTTTTGCAAATGCCATTGCACCACTTTTAGCACCAGTTCCCTTTGCCTGTCTGGCTGTAGCTCCACCCACTGAACTCCACCTAAGAAGGGTGGCTACAGAGGCAGTCCCAAGTCTAGAAGCCTATAGTGATTATTAAATCATGGTATTTTCCTTTATACCATGATTTTTTCACTGGTGTGTGTGGGAAACTAACACCCTTCATCCAGAGCTCTGGTGCTGTTCCATGAGAGCAGATTTTCTGGGTTTTCAATTCTTCCCCCAAGGAGCCTATCCTACCAGACTCTGCCTTGGCAGCCGCCAGTGATATATAGATTTAAGCCAAAACATGCTTTGTACTTTAATTATAGTCACATTCAGGATTGACCCTAAAAGACAATGTGAGGAAAACAGTCTTCTCAAAAGACAGACCTTCTGGAGTTATCAAAGATTACAGTATATGCAAGCCTGTTGCTGTGGTTGTTAAGTGCCGTCAAGTCAGTTCCAATCCTTAGCGACCCTGTATAGGGTTTCAGAAGAGCAAGTGATAAGCTTGAACCACTGACCTTGCAGTTCAAATGGTTTTGCAGTCTGGTGTATTAATTCACAGCACCATACCAAGACTCCATATACAGGTCTGAGACACAGATAAATAGAAAAATATGCCAGGGATTTTTAGTTTATCTCTGGAAATATGAATAAAGAGTCCTGGTGTGGCACTACGGGTTAATGCACTACAAAGTCAATTGGGACTGCAAAATAGGTTTTAACTGCAAGGTTGGCGGTTCAAGCTCCCCAGCTTGAACCTTTAAATCTTTAATTTAAATCCTTTAAATCTTATACAGGGTGACAGTGGGTCAGAACCAACTCGATGGCAATAAACAACAATAATGGACATATAAGAGTGGACATGGAATTTCAAAATATTCTATTATATGTTAATACTCAACAAGGAGCAGCTATAATGGAAGTGTCAATAAATGCCAGGTAAAGGCAGGATTCAGCCAATTGACAGGATTCAGACTACCATCAAATACCTTTTGTTGCTACTGTCATAGAGTCATCAAGTAGGTTCCAACCTATAGCAAGTCTATAGGGTTTCTGAGGAGCTTTTGATGGATTTGAATCACCAACTTTTTGGTTAGTAGTACAGTGATTACTCTACAGCACCACACCAGGACTTGGTGGACTACCCTTCCTGTTGTCATTAAGTGCCATTGATTTGCTTCCAACTCATAGCAACCCTCTATAATGTTTGGGAGAAGTAGCTGGTGAGTTTGACGGACCAATCTTGAGGTTCAAACTGAACTTGTTTATTCTAAAGCATAACACCAGGACTACCCTGGTGGTGGTAAAATATGTTTATAATTGGATCATGTTGGCAAAGATAGAAGTTTTCCTTTAGTTCAATCACTTTAGTTTTCACTTACCAAACAAACCTAGCTAATGCTGGAGACAAGGGTCCAGTCTTCTAGTGATAAAGAATAATAGTAAAACATAATTAGGCACCATTATGGAATCTAACTAGTCACCTATTTGCAAGTTGAGTTTTTTTGATCACATCTATTCTGACAGTTGCCACAAATATTACTCATAAGAAACTCTTGAAATCTTTTATTCTTTGTTACCTTTAGAACTTCAGTCAATCCTATTATATGAGTCCATATCCCTCATACTGTTAGTTCAAGGGAACGGTTTTTGGGTAAAAGATGTGTAGAACTTGGTAGGTGTTCTTCAGTGTGTTCTAACTCATAGTGACCCCATGTAAAACAGAACTAAACACTGCCTGGTCCTGTGTCATCCTCACAATTGCTATATTTGAGAGAATTCTTGTAGCCACTATGAAAATCCATCTCATGGAGAGTTTTCCATTTTCTGTTGACCTTCTACTTTATAGGCATGATATCCTTTTCCAGGGGCTTGTTCCTCCTAATAACATGCCCAAGTACTTGAGATGAAATATCACCTTAGTCACTCCTAAGGAACATTCTGGCTACAGCTCTCCCAAGACATATTTGTTTGGTCTTCTGGCAATCCATGATATATTCAATATTTTTCACCCAACCCATAATTCGTAATAATTACATCAATTATTTTCTGGTCTACCCTTTTCACTGTTCAGCTTTCAGATGCATATGAGGTCATTGAAAATGCCATAGCTTAGGTCAGGCACAATTTAGTCCTCAAAGTGCCATCTTTGTTCTTTGGCACTTACAGAGGCCTTTTGAAGCAGATTTTCCCAATGCAATATGTCATTTTATGAATTGACTGCTGGCTTTATGATTTTTAATTGTGCATTCAAGAAAATGAAATCCTTGAAAACTTCAACATTGTCTCTATTTATCCTGATGGGGTATCCACTTGTGAGAATATTTGATTTTTTGACACTGAGTAGTAATGAATAGTGAAGTCTGTAAACTTTCATTGTCATCAGTATGTACTTCAAGTCCTTATCATTTTCAGTAAGCAAGATTGTGTCATGTGTATATTGCAAGTTATTATTTAGCCTTCGTCATTCCTGATGCCATATTCTTCTTCAGGTAATCTAGTTTATTAGATTATTTGGTCAGCATACAGATTCATTCAATAATTATAGTGGAAAATTATATGTAGCCCTGACATCAAATTTTCCTGATTTTAAACCCTTCATTATCACACTGTTCTTTTTGAAAAAAAAATTAATTTTTACCTATGCACAGATTCCACATAAGCACAATTAAGGTTCTGAAAATTCCCATTCTTTGTAATGTTATCCATAGTTTGTTATGTGCCCCATAGTTGAATGCCTTTGCACAGACAATAAAGCAGAAATACATATAATTCTCATATTCTCCACTTTCAGCCAAGAACCATCTGACATTAACAACAATATTGCTCCTTTGATTTCCTTTACTGAATCCATCTTGATATTCTAAGTGTCCTGCTGATGGAGCATTGCAACTGTTGGCACTATAACATAATCACTGGATTTTTGAACCAAAAAGTCAGCAGTTCAAATTCACCAGCTGCTCCTCGGAAACCCTGCAGAATTGACTCGGCACTTATCAACATCAACAAAGCAAAATTTTAGTTGCACGTTATATTGGTGATATTGTTTGACAATTTTTGAATTCTGTTGGTTACTTTTCTTTGCAATGGGCACAAATATGTATCTAGTACACAGTTGAATTGGTCCACCAGGTAAGCTGTCTTCTAAATTCCTTGGCATAGACTCATGAGTGCTCCCTGTACAATGGTGGCAGTGTGCCGTGGAGTTATTTCTAATTCATAGTGACCCTGCATAGGGTTTTTGAGGCTATAAATCTATGCAGGAGCAGAATGCCTCATCTTCCTCCCACAGGAGGACTGGCAGTTTCAAACTGCTGACATTGAGATTTGCAGCTCTACTCATAACCACTATTCTACTAGAGCTCCTTATAAAGACGGATAGATTTTAACAGTAAAGATCAGTCCTCTGGACCTCCAGGCAAAAGGCTTTTACCAAAAGAGGAGTTTTATAGGTATCTGATTTTTCTATTGCAATAGGAAAGGGCAGAAAGAAATAAGTAAAGCGTTTTTAAAACATTTTTTTTCCTATATGAATAATTGGAAAATCACTTGACACATTCAAATTTTCATCCTCAAATCAGAACACCACATTTCAGGTAGATGAAGAAGCTTGAACAACATCAGATTGTTAGTTAAAACCAAAACTGATATTGTGATTTGTGTAACATTGGCTATGTTGTAAGACAGTATTGTATTTGCTTCTACACTACATATATTTGACCACCTGAGATGGCTTTTCTTTGTCTGGAGCTCAATATATTCCAGTATAGCACTTAATGAACCTATGAAGATGGATCAGATAAAATGATGTTTTATCTATTAATGAAATAAGGTATTTGCTTCAATACAAATTCAGAAAACAAACTACAAAACAATTAGAAGTTCCAGTAGATATTTTTGTAACAAAGCAATAGTGCAAATATTTTCAAGTCATATTATAGTTTGTTTAGATAATCAGATTCTGAATATAGTATTTAATACTTCAAAATTTGAATAGTCATCATAATGTTATACAATGTGTAGCAAGAAACATTTTAGAAATAATTTGAAATATTGTTGTTTTTTATAAATTACTGAATGAATTTGGTTAAAATTGAAAGTTAATCTAATTAATTTATATATTGAATGACAGAATTAATACTGTTCTAATGCTTAAACATTTGGAGTTTTTTCATATATTTAAGTGACAGAGTTATTCACAGTTGTTTTGTGTGTTTGTGAGACAAAGAGAGACTTAATTATAGAAAAATCATTTTTAGGGAATATAGTCTCAAATATTTGTAAAGCAGTCATAAAAAGGTAAGAATTAGAACATACTGTCTAAAGTGTTTTCAATTAGCACCAATTTCCTTTAAAATTATTGATTTAAATATTTACAAAATGATAATTAACATAATTTACTATAAAGAAGAAAAAGAAACTAACCTGTATGATTGGAATGAGCCAGCACTACATTGATGAAATGATTCCCAGCCTCACAAATCTGCAAAATATTTTAAGTGTGATGTACTTGTGACTCTTTTAATAAGTTTATTCTATGTATTTTATGTAATATATGTTTACATTTACTTTATGCTTAAATTATACAATGCATGAAATTTACATACTCAAGAGATACATATATATTTTCTATAATTATATGGAAAGAAATTTTTATAACAATCAAAGAAGCTCTGGTAGCATAGTGGTTACGAGTCTGGCTGCTAATCTCAAAGTCAACAGTTCTCCGCAGCAGCCTCACTGAGTCGGAACCCACTCCACAGCATAAAACCACCACCACTAACTACCACCACTGATTTAAAAAAGGAGTCCTGATGAGATGCTGCAGGATAATGAACCAGACCACAAGGTCAGTTTGAACCACAAGGTCGGTGGTTCAAACTCACTAACCGCTCCTTGGAAATCCTTTGCAGGGTCACTGTGAGTTGGAACCAACTCGACAAGATTAAAAAAAAAAAAAAAAATGAATAAAAGTAATCACTTTTATTTAGTAATTCTGAAAGTATTCTTGACCTCTTTGATAGCTAGTTCAAATTATCTTGTTAATCTAGTAGCTCTGAATATCTGCTTTGTCCTGTTTGTTGTTGTTGTTAGGTGCCTTTGAGTTGATATGGACCCATAGCGACCTTATGCACAACAGAACAAAACACTGCCCCATCCAGGGCCAACCTCACTACTGTTGCCATGCTTGAGTCCATCGATGCTGCCACTTGGCAATCCATCTCCTTGGAGTTCTTCCTCTTTTTCTCTGACCCTCCACCTTACCAAACATGATAATCTTCTCCAGGGATTGGTCCCTCCTGACAATGTGTTCGAAGTATGAGAGACGAAGTTTGGCCATCTTGGCCTCCAAGGAGCACTCTGGATACACTTCTTCCAAAATGGATCTACTGGTTCTTTTGGCAGCCCATGGCACTTTCAACATTCTTCTCCAGTACCATAATTCAAAAGCATCAATTCTTCTACAGTCTTCCTTATTCACTGTCCAGCTTTTGCATGCATATGAGGTTATTGAAAATGCCATGGCTTGGGTCA
>NW_006408998.1:367330-373957 GCF_000296735.1 Chrysochloris asiatica | reverse complement strand
GTAGAAGGTTCTAGATCCTCAATTTACCATTTGGAAGCAAAGATGAATAGTCAGATGATAATTTTATAATCGACACAATCTAATTTTGAATATGGCTAAATATGTAAGAGTTGGGTTAAATGAATCCGTGTTTGCAGTCAACATCTTTTAGTTATTATTGAGAAAGATAAAGTAAATTAGGCATCTGTAATGTCAGTTTCTTCTCTTATGGGAAAATACTAATTCCTTTTTCATATGGTTTTAATGGCTATTAAGTGAAATCAAGTATTTACCTTATGTCTGGTAGCGTAGTAGTTGCGAATTGGGCTGCTAACCTCAAGATCAGCAGTTCAAAACTACCAGCTTTTCCACAGGAGAAAGATGAGGCTTTTTTGCTCCCATAAAGATTTACAGCCTCGGAAACCATGTACAGGATTGCTGTGGGTCGGAACTGACTCCACGGCACATAACCAACCACCACCATATCATTTGTTCACTATAACTAACTATAATAATACTAATTTTTAATTATCAGTTTAATTAATATAAATATCTCCAGAAAAATATACTAAATTAACCACACCTCTCTAAATTTCTATTACCTACATTTTCAGTACTATATAAAACATAATCATTATTAAAATGATATGTAGCATATTTATAATTGTCTTCATCTATTTTGTATCTTTCAAATCATTTATCTCATCATTCATTTTTTACATCACACATGTTACTAGATACAAAATATGTCATAATAAAATTATTAAAAGTAAATTAAGCAGTAAAGTCTTTTTAAACTAATTATATTCCAGAAATGATGATTTTTCTTTGGGTGACAATTGTTTGCTTTGAGATTATAAATATTTTCCTACTCACAAAACTACATGATATTTTCTCCTTTCTCTTTACTTTATTAAAAACATCCTAGATATTAAAATATAAATATTTTATCAACAAAGAGTTCATGAAAAAAATAGATCTCAGATTTGAGTTACAACACAAAGATAATCATATGTTAATTCAATAATTTATCTTTAGCTGCTCTCTGCAACTTTATACAAACAAACAAATACCTTGAAAAGCAAGAAATAAAAAAGAGACACTAGTTTAAAAAATAGCTGTTTAAACTCTCTAAAGTAATTGTTTGTGTCTTTTCACTCCATGACCCAGTGCTCTGTGATGTACATGAGACTATAGATATAGCACATGTTCCCACCGTATATTTAGTTCATGTGTACACTATTTAATCAAAGTATCTTGCCAAATTACCTAATTTCTGAGTGACATTTTTATTTATAATGACTAAATAAACATATCAATCCATTAACTTATTCACGAGTCAATAAACTGTTACCTATATAAGAAGCTCTGGTAATGTGCTGGTACAAATCAGGCTGCTAACCTCAGGGTCAGCAGTTCGAAACTACCAGCTGTTCCACAAGAGAAAGATGAGGTTCTCTGCTCCTGTAAAGATTTACAGGGTCGCTAGGAGTGGGAACAGACTCCATGGCACATAACAACAACAATAACTACAATATACTTATTATGGTGGGAAGAAAAAGTAAAAACACACAAATGATCATTATATTTACAGACAGTTTACTAACAACTTTTTTGTTGTTGTTGTTATGTGCCATTGAGTTGGTAGAACAGAAGTAAACTCTGCCTGATCCTGGGCCAACCTCACAATTGTTGCCGTGCTTGAGCCCATTGATTCTGCCACTTTGTCAGTGCATCTCGCTGGAGGTTTTCTCTTTTTCTCTGACCCTCCACTTTACCAAACATGATATCCTTCTCCAGTGACTGGTCCCTCCTGACAATGTGTCTGCAGTATGAGAGATGAAGTTTGACCATCTTGGCCTCCAAGGAGCACTCTGATTGTACTTCTTTCAACACAGATCTGTTTGTTCTTTTGGCAGCCCAAGGCAATTTCAATATTCTTCTCTAACACTGTAACTCAAAAGCATCAATTCTTCTACAGGCTGCCTTATTAAAGGCTTTTGCATGTATATGAGGCTATTAGAAATACCGTGGCTTGGGTCAGGTGCACCTTAGTCCTCAAGCTTTGCTCTTCAACACTACAAAAAGTTCTTGTGCAGCAGAAGCCTAATGCAATACATCATTTGATTTCTTGACTGCTGCTTCCATGAGTGTTGATAGTTGATCTGAGAATAATGAAGTCCTTGACAATTTCAATCTTTCTCCATTGATAAGAATGTTTTTGATTGGTCCAGTGGTGAGGATTTTTGTTTTCTTTACATTGAGATGCAATCCATACTGAAGGCTGTGTTCTTTGTTCTTCATTAGTAAGTATTTTAAGTCCTCTTCACTTTCAGCAAGCGAAGTTGTGTCATTTGCATATCGCAGGTTGTTAATGAGTCTTCCTCCAATCTTGATGCCACATTTTTCTTCATATAACCCAACTTCATGGATTATTTGCTCAGTACACAGGTTGAATAAGTATGGCAAAATAATCCATCCCTGTTGCACACCTTTCTTAATTTAAAACCATTCAGTGTTCCCATATTCTGTTTGAATAACTGCCTCTTGGTCCATGTACAGATTCCTAATGAGCACAATTAAAATTAAGTGTTCCGGAATACTCATACTTCACAACAGCCAGTGTACCATTTTGAGTATAATGCTCATAGTTTAGAGACTATCTCAAGAATAATTTCGGCACATTAAACAATGTGTCAAATGAGTTGTGGGATGACATCAAACATAAGAAATAAAGATAAGAACAAAATAGATGTCAGGAGAGACTAAAACTTGCTCTTGAATGCAGATTAGCTAAACAAAACAGAAAAAATAATGAATTAAGAGTTGCGCAGATGATTTCAAAGGGTTCTTTCAGAAAAGAAAGTTAAGTATGATGAATGAAATGTGCAGAGAAATGAAGTTAAAAAGCCTGAAAGGAAGAATATAATTGATAACTCAAATCTCAAGTTCTAATAGTGACTTATTCTATAGCAAAATGTTGAATGATGCAGGAAACGTCAAAAGAAGATTGATTGAGTACGAAGAATACCTATACACAAAATAACTGATAAACATCCTACCATTTCATGAGTTAGCATATGGTCACGAACCAGTAATATTGAAGGCAGAAGTCCAAGCTGCAGCACCAGTGAAAAATAACACTGGCTGTGTGACCTTGTTTTAATTTTCTAGAGCATCTACTTGAAATTGCATATGAGTATGTGATGATCTCTTCCATTTTTGGGTCATGACTTTGTTCTGACTGATGGTTTTAAAATTTCAGAATATATTAGGTTCATATTGTTAAGTATAGTTTTTTCTTATATTATACCCAGTTTAGTATATTAGCGAACTCAGTACAGAAGTTGAAAAAAAGCAAAAGAAGCAGAAGCAAAATTTTAATTTTGAATGGTTATTCCACAAAGTAAATAATTTGCAAATGAATAACTAAGAATTAACTATAATCAGATTCCAAAGTCCTAGAAAGTACTGGAAGGTTAACTGCAAAGTCGGTGGTTCAAATCCACCAGCCACTCCTTAGAAACCCTATACAAGGTTGCTAGGAGTAAGATCTACTCGATGGCACTTGACATCAACAAAATAATCAGATTCAACCCAGTTCAAAAATATTATCTTCTCACCAGGTAATAATCTGGTTCTATAAAACAGCAGAAGCAAGACCAGATTTAAATGAATAACATTTATGTCTCCTTTTGTGGAAAGAGCACATATATCAAGCTCACCAGCTGCTCCTCAGAAACCCTATACAGGTTCACTTTAAGTCAGAATTGATACAACACATACCACCACCAGAATTATATATGCCTATTTTTACATATGTCTCTTTAGATACCCTATACAGGGTCACTAAGGCTCAGAAGCAACTCAACAACACTTAGCGAGTTATGTTATGCCTTTTTAAAAAATGTTATCATGTCTATATGGAACTCTTGGTGTGGTGTTGTGGGTTAATATGCAGGACTGCAAAGTCAGTTTGAACCACAGGGTTGGCAGTTCAAGCTCACCAGTGGATCCTCAGAAACCGTATAAAAGATCGCTATGGGTTGGAATGAATTAGACAACACTTAACAACAACAACATTCCTATATGGCATAATGTTTTAAGAAAAACATTTTTTTATTCTAAAAGCATATTAAAATGAAGTCCATAAATATGGTATTCTCTCACTTGTTCATATGTTCCAGTAGTAAATATGCAGAGTAGTTAACATGCAGAGTGTATGGTGCAATGTTAATTTTCAGTAAAGTCATCAAAATAAATTAACTACAGGATTGCTCTTATATACTATATGATTGCTCTATATACTTGCACATTTTGGAATATCAAAACATTATCACAGACTTACAATATACTTGCTGAAAAATATTCTAAGTGAAAAATAATATTTGTGCCATTTAGTTATATTTATTCATTCATTCAAGCAAAAAACGTCTTGGTGTGGCTCTGTGGGTTAATGTGCCAGACTGCAAAGCCATTTGAACTACAAGGTCAGTGGGTCAAGCTCACAAGCTGCTCCTCGGAAACCCCTATACAGGGTCACTATGGGTCAGAACTGACTCAATGGCACTTAACAACAACAGCAGCAATTCATTCAAGCAAGTAGTATGGTCCTATTTTATGCAAAGTTATGTTCTAAACAGATAGAAGAATATGTTGCCCTTTTCACATTTAATGCCTGGGAGAGACATGAATTTAAGAAAAAAAGAAATATAGGGTTATAAGTAAGTTTTATAAAAAGTGTACTAGGTGATGTATGCTTATATGAAGTAGTGGGTTGCAGGTGGGTATATAAATGTAAGTGGGGCTTGTTATTGAAACCAAATTTACTGCTGTCAAGTTGTTTCTGACTCACACATACAGTATAGGACAGGGGACTACTCCAATGAGTTTCTGAGATTAAATCTTTATGGAAGCAGGAGTTATTGTTGTGAAGTTCAACTGACTTGGTTCCCACCCTTGTTGTTGTAGTTGTTAAGTGCCGTCGAGTCGGTTCCGACCCATAGCGAACCTGTACAGGGTTTCTGAGGCTGTAAATCTTTACGGGAGCAGAACACCTCATCTTTCTCCAGCGGAGCGGCTGATAGTTTCGAACTGTTGGCCTGAAGGTTTGCAGACCGATTCGTAACCACTACACTACCAGAACTCCTTGGCAACCCTATATAGGGATACCAATAAACTTCTGGTGGAGTTGAACCATGAACCTTGCAGTTAGTAGTCCAGTACTTATCCTACAGCACCAACAAGAAAGTAGATTGTTGTTGTTAAATGATGTAGAGTCAGTTCGACCCATAGCAACACTGTATAGGGTTTCCAAGGAGCAGCTGGTGAGCTTGAACCACCAACCTTGCAGTTCAAATGGCTTTGCTGTCTGGTGCATTAACCCACAGCGCCACACCAGTCTCATCTTTATCCAGCAGAGCAGTTGGAGGACTTGACCCCCAAACCTTTGATTCACAGCACAGTGCTTAACTCACTGTGACACCAGGAATCTTTTGTAACTGAAAGATAGCAGTTTATAAAATTGTTATAGACAGAGGTAAGGGAAAAACATAAATAATGAAAAAACATGAGAGTATGTGTTTAATAAAATAAAGTTTGAGAAATCTAAAAATCTGATGCACATACATCAAATTAAATATCAAGTAAAATGGAATGGGTTAAAGTATTGAAACTAATTTGAAGTCTTATTTCACTTAATAAATCAAACTCTCTTCATTCTGGTTTTGTTGTTATCTAACATTATTTCCAAGTATTTATTAAATATTTCTCAGTAACACTAGCAAAAGCTTTTGCTCTAGAGGTAAAGTATTAACGCTGGTAAGTTTGTAGACAGTAAACTATCACTGAACATTTTATTCAAATATTTACTCTAATTCAAATTATTTTGGTAATCATTTTATTAATGCTAAGAACATTTTAGAGTGATAATTATGTATGACACAAAACATTTGCCATTTTAATCTTTTTACATATACAATTCAGGTACATTAATTATTTTCTTTTTATTGTACAGCCATCATTCTTATTTGTTTTCCCATCACCCTTAACAGACTTTCAATGACCCCTAATCAATGAATCTTACTTTTACTCTCTCTATTGCCCACCCTTGGAGTTCTGGTGTGGTGCTGTGGGTTAATGCGTTAGACTGTAAAGCTGTTTGAACTGCAAGGTCAGTAGTTCAAGCTCACCCATTGCTCCTTGTAAACCCTATACAAGGTCACTGTGGGTTGGAACCAACTGGATGGCACTTAACAACAACTACCCATCCTAGTTACTAATATAAATAAGCTTTGGTCTCTATATATTTGTTACTCTAACTATTTCATTGACATGAAATTATGTAATATATATCTGTCTGTCGTGCTGTGGTGGTTTGAGTTGCTGTGATTCTGAGGGCTATGCCACCGGTGTTTTAAAGAACCAGCAGGGTCACCCATGGTGGAAAGGTTTCAGATGAGCTACAAAACAAATACAGACTAGGAAGAAAGAGTGACAAACTACTTCAGAATGGCTAGTCACTGAAAACTCTATGCATAGGAGAGAAAAATTGTCAGATATAGGACTGGAAGGTGGGAGGGCACTCAGAAAGCGATTGTGGAAAAAAATGCCTCCTCAAAGTAGGGTTGACCATAATGACATGAATAC
>NW_006408998.1:361852-364490 GCF_000296735.1 Chrysochloris asiatica | reverse complement strand
GTTGGCCCAGGATCGGACATTGTTTTGTTCTGCTGTGCATGGGGTCGCTATGAGTCGGTTCCGACTCGATGGCACCTGACAACAACAACAACATATCTGTTTCATGACTTTCTTAATTCACTCAGCATAATGTTTTCTGATTTCCATGTTTTAGTATATATAAAGACAACATATTTTCATAGCAGAATAATATTACCTTGTATATATTTCAAAATTTTTTTATCCACCTATAGACACTTAAATGCTTTAAATAAAATGTTTTAGAGCTATTATTTTGATTGTGTAAAGTTAGTAGATACACTTGATCTTATCCCAACATTTAAACAGATTATGTTTTCTGCATGGCAAATCCTCAAATATAATCATATTTTTAACAATACTAAAATCAAAACATGAATGACACATAATAAGTATTATACATACCAGAAAATTGATTGCAGAAATTATGACTTGTCTAGTCCCAAATACTAGAAAATAAGAAAGCAAGATGTCATACAAATAATATTTTGGATTGTATGATTATAGAAATTACCTGATAACATTTATAGGATATCATAATGTTCTCTGATCAAAAGTATTTTGTTTCATATATTTCATATATTCAAAATGAAAGTATTTCATTTTCAAATGGAAATATCAACAATTCACATTATTGACCTTCAAAGGGAGATTTAATTTCTGTTGTCTTTTCAAAATATATTTAGCATGGTCTTGGGGTTCCTGGTGTGACACTGTAGATTAAGTACTGGACTATTAACCACATAGCTGGTAGTTAAAACCAAACAGTTGCTCCTCAGAAATCCTCTACAGGATTGGGACCACTTGATGACCAACAGTGACAACTATATAACAGGCATCATGTAAATATCTATTGTTTCTTAATATTTAGCAGTATTAATATTCTAACAATACTGCTCATTTTTGCATCAGTGTTATGCAACAGATACTATTTTAACTGTTTTACATTTTTCATAGTAAAAACAAACATATAAAAAAATGTGGAAAGTATGCATTGTGAAAAAACTATGGAAATATATTTTTAAATCTTTGTATAAAAGTAATCTCAACCAACTAATAATAATATACCTGAACACAATATAGTTTGAAAAAAGTCCGCATTACAGCAACATGAATACTGCTAAAAGAAAAGCAAGAATAAACATCCAGTTAATGGTGAAGTGTGGGTAGAAGAATGAAATAACTGCTGCTTCATGAAAATTTTGCAGGGTCAATGCCCCAAGTAAATCAGCAGTTTACCAATGGATAACTTGTTTTAAGAAGGAAGAAAGTGAAGTTGATGATGAAGTCCCCTGCAGAAGACCATCCATATCAATTTGCTAGGAAATAATCAATATATTTTGGTAATTGACAAATAGCAACATAAGCAATTTCCAACACCATAGAAATGTCTGTTGATTCACCTTGCACAATTCTGACTGAAAATTAAAGATGAGTCAAGTTTCCTCTTGTTGTTGTTGTTAAGTGCCATAGAGTCGGTTCCGACCCATAGCGACCCTGTACAGGGTTTCCGAGGGTGTAAATCTTTACGGGAGTAGAAAGCCTCATCTTTCTCCCGCGGAGCGGCTGGTAGTTTCGAACCGCTGACCTTAAGGTTCGCAGCCCGATTCGTAACCACTACGCTACCAGAGCTCCTTAAGTTTCCTCTTAATGGGTGCCAAAACTATTACTCTCAGATGAGCTGAAGGAAAGAACAAAGCTTTCAATGCAAATTTAAATAAGTCCTATAGATATCCTGAAGCATTTCAGGGAAGAATTGTAACAAGAAGTGAAACATGACTTTGCCAGCATGATCCTGACCACAAAACACAAAGCAATGGTTACCAAGTGGTGGCAGTGGATCAACCTTAGCAAAAGCAGTCAAGAGCAAAGGTCATGGCAACATTTTTTTTTTTTTTTTTTGAAGGCATTTTGCTTGTTAACTTCCTGGAGGACCAAAGAACAATAACATCTGCTTATTATGAGAGTGTTTATAATCCCCTCCATATACCATCAGTTCACAGTATTTCTCTCTATTCATTTTTTTTTTTTTTTTTTTTAACTATTCAGGTTAATTTGTTTATTGACTTCCTGGAGGGCAGAAATGATAACATCTGCTTGTTATAAGAGTATTTTGAGATAATTAGCTGATGTTTCAGCAGAAAATTGCCTAGGAAAACTTCACTTAAGGATGCTTCTCCACCACAATAAGGTTGATCATTTCTCACATAGAACAAGGGCAATTTTGCAAAATTTGCAAAATTTTGCAAAAAGTTTCAAAAGAAAATCATCAGGCATCCACCTTACAGTCCTGATTTGGCTCCTTCTTAATCATTTTTGTTTCCAGACCTTAAAGGTCATGTTGAATTTACAATGCAGAAAAGAAAACATATACTTAAAAAAATTATCATGACCCTCAGTTCTTTTTATGTATGAAATAAATAGATGTGAGTCCTGGTGTGGTGCCGGCGTCTGACCTCGACATAGCTGTGTTGTTCACGAGTGTTTGGTTCACAAGGAGGGGAGATTCAGCGGCGATAGGGATAGTGAAAGAATACACAGACAAACAGAAGAAGGGAGACAATGAGGCACCCCAAAGCCAGGGTGGATGCATCACTGGTGGGCAGGCTTGGGAGTACAG